>NC_083573.1:111183750-111483750 GCF_027579695.1 Neoarius graeffei | reverse complement strand
TTTCTAATTTCAGGAGAGAGAGTCTGCCAATATGCAAATGCAGGTAAAAGTTTAGCTTTATCCAGTGGCGTAGTTGACACAGCCAGTGCTACCTCAAATCTCTGTATCCAAGAATGAAATGGTTCTGAGTCATCTCCAGAAAAAGGAGGAGGGAGGTCAATCCGAAAAGGGAGGTGAGCATTCACACCCTGTGTTGGTGGCTGAGGCCTAGCAATAGCTGCATCTGCAGCAACATATTCTTCCTCTGACATTTTTAGGTAAAGTCCGTGGAGTAAAAAAAAATAAACAATGAACTAGCCTAGCTGTCAGTGCGCGGTAAGAAAAAAAAAACAAAAAAACGGTGCTTGGCAAAAGAAAAAGATGCAAGAAACACGTTCACAAGCAAAAATACAGAAAACGTCCGTGCAGGAGTTTGATAACTTAGCAGGAAAACTAAATCCTTCTAACAAGAACAAAACGCACCACCGCTGCTACCAGTGTAAAGTTAGTTCTGGGGGGGGCATCTAGAAATCGCACGGGGGTTAGTTGTATGTAGAACTCCAGAAGGTTTATTCAACAACAACTCCAGTATACAACATAAGGAGGCTGCTCACGCTCTAGGCTACTGAACAAAAACCCCAACGCGCTCCGAGCTCACGCTCCTGTCTTTTTTCTGATACCTCCAATCTACCTCGCTTCCTCTTCTAGCTGAACCTCCTCCAAGATAAAAGTCCTTGCATGTTCACTGCTGTAGTGCATTCAAAATAAGAGTTGACATTTCCAGTGCCGCATATGTATTACATAAAAGTCACAACTTTGTAGTAGTTACTAGAAACATGAAAACATCATGAGGACTTACTTTAATATCTGTCATGAGGATATTACTAAAATTTTTTTTTATAATTATTACATTTTTGGCGATAGACCCAGACTCAGTCTAGGAGAAATAAGTGTGTAGTTAGGAAACAACTAGAAATGTAATTTCACATACTTTTTTGGAAACGCTATGAGGACGCCTAGCAGGGACCAAACTCAAAACATCCTATAATTTGCATTATTGAAGTAAAAGAGAAGGACAGAGCTATTTTGTGAGGAAATTATTGTGCAACAGAGTAATAGAGAGTTCACTAGAAATTTGTTTCATATAAATACAGATCCGTGTAATTATTGAGTTATGGGGACATCCATAGACCACTAGTAGCAAAGGAGAATGTGTGTTGTTGAAAATAAAGCAGTATGAGTAGACAAACACACAGTCAGGCGTGTTGGAAATGTGAAAACCAACGTGCGTGTGTGTGTGCAGGATAAGAAGTACGCGTGTGATAAGTACAAGGACATCTACACAGAGCTGAGCATTGTGAGAGCTAAAGCCGATTGTGACATCAGTAAACTGAGAGAAAAACTATTGGCCGCGACAGAAGCTCTCGGGGAAAGAGACACACCCACACACACACCAGGATATGGTAAGGAATCTCATCAATGTCCTATGCACACACACACACACACACACACACACGAATGCTGGATTCCATTATCTGTAAATTACCTTCTGAGGATAGTAGCTTTAATATTTTGTGTGTGTTTTTTCACAGATATCATGAAGTCAAAAAGTAACCCTGACTTCTTGAAGAAAGAACGCTCAGCTGTTTCCAGGCAGGTCCGTGGAGTGAGGTCAAAGGTGAGAGTTTGCAGGTTTCGTTATGGTCACATTGATGTGCCCACACCGTTTTGTTGCATATGTATGTGTGTGTTCAGTAAGTAAAAGTGTGTGCATATGTATTGTACAAATGTTAAAGTCTACCTCTCATGTATATTACCCTGTCAGTCTGTGAATGAGGAGGTCCCTTGGGATAGCTGACCCCGCCCCTTCAGTGATGTAGGTATTGTATACTTCTGGAATAAGCCTCAAATTTGCATGTCCTTTCCGTGACTCAGCATGCCCCTCCCCCATGATTTCCCAATGGGTTTTAGCGCACCAATCACAGTGTTTTTACCTGCTGTATTGATTCACTATGTTTCTAGAATTATTTACTTTTGGATAACAGTGATGTAAACGGATCCAGTTTTGGGGACGAAAGTGATGCAGTTTATGTCACTGTAGGAATCCAGTCTAGCACACTGTTGTTATCCAGCCAAGTGAAGTGATCCACTTCATGTATGTGCCACTTTTAGTCGGTTACGAGACCCAGCTGTGTCCAGTGAAGTGATCTGGTTCATTATTCTATACCCAGTGATTCAGTTTAATTGTTAGCTGATTAAGTTTGCTGTTGCTGTAATGATTCAGTTTTCATATCAGTGCAGTGATTGTGTTTTCAGCACTGCAGTGGTTCATTTTGGCTCGATAGCCTTTAATTTTATTGCCATGGGGGAAGTAGGTTAATGGATTAAAATGTACCGTATTTTTCGGACTATAAGTCGCACTTTTTTTCATGGTTCGGCTGGCAATGCGACTTATACTCCGGTGCGACGTATATATGTTTTTTTTTTTCACCGCGGAATAACTGGAGCTGATGCTGAGTCTGACGACAGCCACGCAGAAGAAGAGGAAACGGCGCTTCGTCTGCCGCTGGAGGCAGAGTTGTTCAGAAGCGACACCGAGGATGAGGAATTCAATGGATTTGCTGATTTGGAGTGAAATCGCCAGCTTGATAAACTTGATTGACCTGTGTTTTATTATTAATGACAGGCCTATAGTTATTTAAATAAGTTATGTAGTGATTTTAGGCAGTGCTTAATTTGTGAAGTGGGAGGTCCCGGAACGCAGGAGGTGGGTGGGTCCGGCGACTCAAAAAAAAAAAAAAAGGCGGGGGATGGTTTACTATAACTTTACGCACATGCGCTTATTGTGTGTGTAAAATAATAATAATAATAATAATAATAATAATAATAATATCAGACATTATGATCTTAGAAAACGCTTTAGTGACAAACAGTTACAGACAGTAATATGTCGTGATATTACATTATAAAATATTAATTTTTATTAGTCTATATATTAAATTATATATTACATTTATCTTCTAAAATAACAGACTGTACTCATCACAACCGGTTTATTTCACCATTGGAGATCAGATCACACAAGACATGAGTTAAATGACTCATTTTAAGGATTTAAGTAGGGGATTTAAAAGCGGTTGTTGTTTTTTTTTCACTAGACGGTTGTTTTTACTACCGTACCTGTCTTTGGAGATGATATACCTATAGCCTACTTGACCTCTGATTTGATGAAATAAAATTCGACAAAAATGAAGAATGACACTCCTCGATGATGACTACAGCTTTAATAACACAGATGAAAGAGCCATGGGGCGATAATAAGCCCTACCGGTAAAAATATTCTAAAAGCAAACTGATTAATGCATCAGTAATAGGCTACTAATATTAGTTATAATAATAATATAGGCTATTAGTAATAACGATAGTGATAGTATTAAAGATAGTAGTAGATATTTAAAATAATCAGACTAGGCTACTTACAGGGCAAAGGGCGCGTTATCACTGCTCAGCTGTTCGTTTATTAAACAAACAATGCAGTCGCGCAGTAACCACGCGCCGCTTATCAGATACAATCACAGATTCTATGGATAGAATAACCCTTCAAAAAAGTGCGACTTATAGTCCGGTGCGACGTATATATGTTTTTTTCGTCTTCATAATGCATTTTTTGGCTGATGCGACTTAAACTCCGGAGCGACGTATAGTCCGGAAAATACGGTAATTGAACTGAAAAAAGCACATTTTTAAAAATGTATGTTTGTAACCTCTTACATTATCAGAGCACGGTCCATGTAATTAAACCCACCACTGACCCACACTGCTTGGATTTTGTTGTGTGTTAACCTATTTCTGTGTGTGTGCGCTTGCACAAATAATTCCTTTTGTGTGTGTTTGTGTGTGTCTTTATTTCTATGTTATATGTTTGACAAAAGCATGATTTTGTACATCTCTCCACCACTAAGTTTTGGGTTATCCATCCATCCATCTGTTGGTCTGTCCTTTGGAGATTGTCGTGAGCACACTATCTCGAGATGGAGTGGTTGAATGTTTGTAGGATTGATGTGGAATTGTCACTGTGATCAGCAGATAGACTGATTTAGATTTTGAAATTGATCCCTACAGAGTCAGTGTCACAGCAAGGTCCAATGAAATAGTTTTTCTTGAAAAGGGAATTTCTGGCTTACAAATTAGTTACAAGAAGGATTAGACTTGTTGGTTCTCAGCGAAATATTCAGGATATCTAAGAAAACTGTATATTAAAAAATGTTTGTAAAAATGTATGCTGAAGTGAGGTGGTATTTTTACCAAGAAAGACAAATATTTTAGTGTTACAGTAAACATAAATGCATCGTTCAGTGATGTATAATTAAAGTCATGAATCTTTGGGAAAATGAAGGAAACTGCACCAGTCTTATAAAGGATTGTTTGTATCTTTAGTTAATGGGGGAAAAAATGCAGACAAAAGGAACACGATTGATAAAATCTGTATTAAAAAATAGAGAAAATATATTTCTGATATGAATTGTAAGTATACTAGTGCTAGAATATTGTGGAAAAAGTTCATTGTTTTGTAATTTAATTAGAAACTGTAAACTTTTAGATATTCCATATTCATTACACATAAAATGAAATATTTTCAAGCCTTTTTTTGTTTTAATTTTGATGATTGTTTTGTAGCTCATGAAAATCAGAACTCCAGTATCTCAAATGATTAGAATATTTCCTAAGATCAATCAAAAAAGGATTTGCAGTACAGAAACGTCCAACTTTTGAAAATTATGTTCATTTATACACTCAGTACTTGGTTGGGGCTCCTTTACCACGAATTGTTGTTTTTCCAACAACAAACCATGGATGATTCCTCACCTGAAAACCTTGCTGAATGAGAAGAAGAGGGCCTTCAGATCTGGGGACAAAGAGGAGCTGAGGAGAGTGCAGAAGGAGCTCAAGAGGGAGCTAAGAGCGAGCAAGGAGTGCTATGGAGCACTTGCATGTGACGTCACAACCGATCCAGATTGTGACAGACGCCATCTTGTCGGTCAAACGCCATATTCTGCCTTCTACTTCTGGTTCTACTTCTGCTTTTACTTCTACCTTTTCTTCTGGAAAACCCTACTATATACAATTCTACTACAACGGCTGCGGCTACAAGCTCTCCCTACCTGTGCACGTTTTTTATGTTTTTTGTGTGTATTTTTGCGTGTTGTTCGTCTGTACCGGACTTCAATATCCACTACAACCGTATGGACTTACTGGACATTGGTTTCCAGCAGAAAATGACGGTTTGTAGTGATTTCCATCGCATGCACAACATTCTGGATGAGAAAAAAAAAAAAAACATTCCGGACGAGATAGCGAGACCAGCGGGGTCTCCGTGGATTGTTATCGGAAGCAAAGCGAAGGAGGCGGCGCCGGGAGCGGAAGCAAAAGCGAGGCTGCAGGCAGAGCCGGCCTGTTGACTAAGCTCAGAAAACAGCCACTCAAATCTCCACTGCCAAGCCTCTACCTCTCCAACGCCAGATCCATGTTAAACAAGACGGACGATTTGGAATTACCTTATTCTATTCTATAATCGGCTGGTCAGTGCTATACTCAATACTTAAGTGACTTACCCATCCAATGAGGATTCTTGTTTACAAGATGCCACATCTGAGTCGCTGACAAATCCTGAATTTCTGTAAAGAAAACTGTCCAGAGATTTATAAGCACGCAGTGCTTCACCACTGAACAGCGAGGGAAAGTTAATGAGGTAATCATACACGTCCGGGTATTCCGCTGACAGTTCAAAATCCGGTCGTGAAAACTCCGTCCGGTAAGCCATAAGGGTCACAAATCTGTAGATCGTTTATTTTAGACATATATCTAGTTATCTGTTCATTAGAAAAATGAGCCGTGTAGTCCGTCGGTTGAAATTGATCCATTCTGTACACGAGTGCAGCAGTATTCAGCGGTGTTTTTGACCGACAAGATGGCGGTTGTGTACTTTCCGGTCACGTGACTGCAAGATCTCTATAGACCCCTTGCACTGATGTCACATTTACCTTAGCAACCGTCGCTACCCTATGCCTGTGGGCCAAGCAAACTTTGTTTCCATGCTGTTCACATACTGAAGCCAAGTGAAGATGTTCAGCGTTTGTTGCTGTTGCCTGAAGAAAACTACAGCTATAAAAGCTCTACTACCAGGTTACTTGGATAATCTTAGAAAGAAGCGAATGATAGACATACTTGGAAATTAGAGTTTATTAGTGGTTCTGATCTGTACAAAATTCCTCAAAAAGACTGGAGTGATGGTGCAGTTTTGTGACCTAGCGTTAGGATTAGCTATATGTTGGAATATGCCTTCTTTTTTCTGAAGAGTCCCGACACAGAAGAACAGTTAAAAAAAAAAAAACTACAAAAGCAAGAAAATTTTCTTTGTGTAAAGACTTTTTCCCAACATCAGCTTTTGGGAACAGAATGCTGCGAAAACCAAAGCAAAACCAAAGCTGTTTTGAAGAAGGCGGAAGTTTATCGCCGAAACTGGCAAGGTAACATCTTAAAAAATCCTTGTCTTAAGAAACGAATTTAAAGAATAGAAAACCAAAGCATTTACTGTCAAAGGACTCCGACCTGAACTGTGGGCTAGATCTTATTCCCACCCCTCCATGTCTCATCAACTCCAAGGACATGTAGTTACACAGCTATCTGCACTCTATCATTTATACAGTGATGCCTATTATTGTTAAAACAATATCTGAAGTGTTATTATTTGTAAAATAACAAAATATCTTACTCTAGACTTTCAAACAATATTGTAAGATTTTATTTAAATTTTATCTAATAGTGGATGGAACAATAATTACAAACGCTAACAGAAACAGCACATTCTAGTTGTAGCTGTAGTCATATAGTAGCTATAATCACCCTTGTAATAATAATTTCAATAAACAGTTAATGTTCAGTTCCCTCTTCATTTATTCTCTATTAAAAAGGCACAACTGAGTCACACAGGTTGATCAGTGTGTAACGGATAATAACAATTTTATCCGGAATAGTTTTTCCTGGTTTAATTGATTTATTTCCATTTCACATGCGTGCAGCTGTTGTAAAGTTCAGTGTGTGTGTAGAACTCTCTCAAACTGTAGGTGCATTACTACACTGGCTCCATGGTGACATTCTGCACAGGACTGGGTTCCTTTGATAACAGAAGCAAAGCTCCAGTACTCTTTGCTCTTAATCTTTTTTGTTCTTTCAGGATATGTTGCGCATGTCACTCTTTGTTGGGTTTTTTACTGAGTTATGTCCGAGTTGTTTGAAACCAATCTGGGTTTCAATGTTGAATAAGGAAGGCGCTTCACCTGTAAGAAAATCAAACACTTTCATGCAGAAGCTAACTTGAATGGGAGCAGAGAAAATAAAACAAGATTCTGAAGCAAACTCTTCCATACTCACTTCCGACTTTCTATTATTTAAAAATGCATTTTAAATACAATCGCAAATTTCTCTGGAGTTTTCAGGCTTAGCTCCTCTCGTTGTATTCTCTTTAACCGCTCATTTCTTAATTGTTCTTGAAGCATTTACTTCTCTTGAATATTTTTCTTGATAGTGGGGCAATGGTAATACCTTTTATTTTTTTCTCGATTTGAACAACCAAAAAACAGCACAAAAATAAACCATGTTGAAGACAGATTAAGCCTTGCTTACATGAAAGACAGTGTCTGTTTGACCCCCAGGTGTAATTGTCACATGATGTGAGACGTCATGCGCAAGGTGTCTGTTAGAGGAAGCTGGAGGAGCGCCTGAAACAGAACAATACACGAGAGGTATGGAGGGGCCTGAAAACCATCTCTGGCCACAGCAGAAACAGTGGAAGGGGTCCTGAATCTGGAGACCTGGAATGGGCAAATAAACTGAACCTATTTTTCAACAGGTTTGATTCTGCCCCCACTCCCTTCCCCACCCACCAGAGCCCAGACCAATCGGTGTCCCTATCACTCCCCTACTGGCACGCCTCTCCCCCCTCCCCCACGTCATCACAGATATCAGTTGGACCCTTCTCATACCCCTCAACCCCCCTCTTGCACTACCTACCTCCCCCCACCTACTACAGTTGGAGCCACCCAACACCCTTCCCTCCTGCAGCCTCTCCATAACAGTTGATCAGGTGAGAAGAGAGCTCAAGAAGAACAAAATGAGGAAGGCTACAGGTCCTGATGGCATCAGCTCCAGACTGCTGAGGGACTGTGCAGACCAGCTCTGTGAAGTGATTATGCACATCTTCAACCTGAGCCTTGGTCTGAAAAGGGTTCCTGTCCTGTGGAAAACCTCTTGTGTGGTTTCGGTTCGTAAGACTGTACACCCTAGGGAGCCAAACCACTTTAGATCTATAGCCTTGACCTCTTACCTGATGAAGTCTATGGAGAAGATCATCCTCAATCACCTCAGACCCCTTGTGAGTGCGGAATTGGACCCCCTGCAGTTCACATACCAACCAGACATTGGTGTGGAGGATACTGTTATCTACATGCTACACAGATCCCTGTTACATCTAGAGGACGCTGGAAACACTGTGAGAGTCATGTTTTTTGACTTCTCCAGTGCTTTCAACACGATTCAGCCATCTTTGCTCAGAGGGAAGCTGGAAGGAGCTGGTATTGACTGCTACCTGGTTGCATGGATCATCGACTACCTCACTAACAGACCACAGTATGTCAGACTTTGACTGTATGTCTGACGTAGTAGTCTGCAGCACAGGAGCCCCCCAGGGTACAGTACTCTCCCCCTTCCTCTTTACCCTGTACACCTCAGACTTCAGATATAACACACACACCTGCCATCTCCAGAAGTTCTCCGATGATATAGCCATTGTTGGATGTGTCAGAGGGGAATGAATAGGAATACAGGGGGGTCATCAATGACTTTGTCAACTGGTGTGGAAATAACCTCCATATCAACACCAGGAAGACAAGGGAGTTGGTGATCGATTTCTACAGGGGAGCACCACAGTGCTCACCAGTGAACATCCTGGGTATGGACATTGAGATCATGAGGGAATATAGATACCTGGGTGTTCACCTTAACAATAAACTGGACTGGACTACCAACACAGATACTTTGTACAAGAAGGACCAAAGTCGTCTCCACCTACTGAGGAGACTGAGGTCCTTTGGCGTGTGCAAGACTCTGTTGAGGACATTCTACGACGCTGTGGTAGCATCCGCTATCTTCTTCACTGTGGTCTGTTGGGGATGTGGAAGCTCTGAGAGAGACAGGAAAAGGTTTAACAAGCTGGTGAAAAGGGCCTAGACTGCCCTCTGAATTCCATTGATGAGGTGTGTGAGAGGAGGTTGTTAGGATGCTAATGTCAATCATGGACAACACCTTGCACCCACTACATGAGACTGTTCGCACTCTGAGCAGGTCCTTCAGCAGCAGACTGCTGCACCCATGGTGCAAGAAGGAATGCAAACGTAGGTCTTTCATCCCAACTGCTGCCAGACTTTTCAGTGACAGCCTGGCATAATGTAGCACTGTTTTTTCTCAATGTCACTATCACGTTTTTGTCACCGTCACTTTATCCACATCTCATCGCCATCATCTACTTATGCTGTGCAACAATATTACTATTTGGTACAATATCCTTTTCATTGCAAGTATTTTCTTATTCATGTCTCACTCTCAAAATTGTTGTGTACAATTATGGCCATAGACTGGGTTTTTCCTCATTAGTTATGTTATGCTGTGCAATAACATTCACTACCCAGTGCAATATTTCTATTCCTATTATTCCTATTTCGGTTGTCAGTATTTAATTAGCGCAGTATTGCTACCTCAGGTGAAATACTACTCTTACTTAAGTTCTATTCTTATTTTGTTTTGTACATCACATACATGGCCTGTGTTTTTACTTTTTTATTTTATAATTATATTTTTACTTTTATTGCACTCCATTTCTTTTTGTTACTGTCTATTCCTGACTCTTTCTATCTGTGAGCTGCTGGAACATGTAAATTTCCCCACCAAGGGATGAATAAAGTTTATCTTATTACTGCATCAATGCGGTGTGGCATGGAGGTGATCAGCTTGTGGCACTGCTGAGGTGTTATTGAAGCCCAGGTTGCTTTGATGGCGGCCTTCAGCTCGTCTGTATTTTTGGGCCGGGTGTTTCTCATCTTCCTCTTGACAATAGCCCATAGATTCCGTCTGGGGTTCAGGTCAGATGAATTGGCTGGCCAGTCAAGCACAGTAATATCAGGGTCAGCAAATCATGTGGTAGTAGTTTTGGCACTGTGGACAGGTGCTAAATCCTGCTGGAAAAGGAAGTCAGCATTTCCATAAAGCTTGTCAGCAGATGGAAGCATGAAGTGCTCTAAAATCTCCTGGTAGACGCTGTGTTGACTTTGGACGTGATAAAACACAGTGGACCAACACCAGCAGATGACATGGCACCCCAAATCATCACAGACTGCAGAAACTTCACAATGGATTTCAAACACCTTGGATTCTGTGCCTCTCCACTCTTTCTCCAGACTCTAGGACCTTGATTTCCAAATGAAATGCAAAATTTACTTTCATCTGAAAAGTGGACTTTGGAACACTGAGCAACAGTCCAGTGCTTTCTCTCCTTAGTCCAGGTAAAACGCTTCTGGTGTTGTCTCTGGTTCAGGAAGGGCTTGATATGAGGAATGTGACAGTTGTAGCCCCTTTCTTGAAAACGTCTGTGTGTGGTGGCTCTTGATACACTGACACCAGCCTCAGTCCACTCCTTGTGAAGCTTTCCCAAGTTCTTGAATTAACTTTTCTTAAGAATCCTCTCAAAGCTGTGCTCATCCCTGTTGCTTGTGCACCTTTCTGAGCCAGCCTTTTCAGCAATGGCCTTCTGTGATTTACCCTCCTTGTTGAGGGTGTCGATGATGATCATCTGGACAACTGTCGAGTCAGCAGTCTTCCCCATGATTGTGGTTGTGTGGACTGAACTAGAGCAAAAGAGACACAATATTTATCCTGTTTTACTCAAACTCCGAATGAAATACTCTAATATTTTGAGATGTTTTTATTTTTTTATTTTTTATGTTGTAGTCCATGATTATCAAAATTAAAATATAAAAAATGCTTGAAACATTTTAGTTTACATGTAATGAGTCTAGAATATATTGCATTTTCACTTTCTTCAATAACTGATGGAAAATATTGAACTTTTTCACAATATTATTACAACCCAGATTCCAAAAAAGTTGGGACAAAGTACAAATTGTAAATAAAAACGGAATGCAATGATGTGGAAGTTTCAAAATTCCATATTTTATTCAGAATAGAACATAGATGACATATCAAATGTTTAAACTGAGAAAATGTATCATTTAAAGAGAAAAATTAGGTGATTTTAAATTTCATGACAACAACACATCTCAAAAAAGTTGGGACAAGGCCATGTTTCCCACTGTGAGACATCCCCTTTTCTCTTTACAACAGTCTGTAAACGTCTGGGGACTGAGGAGACAAGTTGCTCAAGTTTAGGGATAGGAATGTTAACCCATTCTTGTCTAATGTAGGATTCTAGTTGCTCAACTGTCTTAGGTCTTTTTTGTCGTATCTTCCGTTTTATGATGCGCCAAATGTTTTCTATGGGTGAAAGATCTGGACTGCAGGCTGGCCAGTTCAGTACCCGGACCCTTCTTCTACGCAGCCATGATGCTGTAATTGATGCAGTATGTGGTTTGGCATTGTCATGTTGGAAAATGCAAGGTCTTCCCTGAAAGAGACGTCGTCTGGATGGGAGCATATGTTGCTCTAGAACCTGGATATACCTTTCAGCATTGATGGTGTCTTTCCAGATGTGTAAGCTGCCCATGCCACACGCACTAATGCAACCCCATACCATCAGAGATGCAGGCTTCTGAACTGAGCGCCGATAACAACTTGGGTCGTCCTTCTCCTCTTTAGTCCGAATGACACGGCGTCCCTGATTTCCATAAAGAACTTCAAATTTTGATTCGTCTGACCACAGAACAGTTTTCCACTTTGCCACAGTCCATTTTAAATGAGCCTTGGCCCAGAGAAGACGTCTGCGCTTCTGGATCGTGTTTAGATACGGCTCCTTCTTTGAACTATAGAGTTTTAGCTGGCAACGGCGGATGGCACGGTGAATTGTGTTCACAGATAATGTTCTCTGGAAATATTCCTGAGCCCATTTTGTGATTTCCAATACAGAAGCATGCCTGTATGTGATGCAGTGGCGTCTAAGGGCCCGAAGATCACGGGCACCCAGTATGGTTTTCCGGCCTTGACCCTTGCGCACAGAGATTCTTCCAGATTCTCTGAATCTTTTGATGATATTATGCACTGTAGATGATGATATGTTCAAACTCTTTGCAATTTTACACTGTCGAACTCCTTTCTGATATTGCTCCACTATTTGTTGGCGCAGAATTAGGGGGATTGGTGATCCTCTTCCCATCTTTACTTCTGAGAGCCGCTGCCACTCCAAGATGCTCTTTTTATACCCAGTCATGTTAATGACCTATTGCCAGTTGACCTAATGAGTTGCAATTTGGTCCTCCAGCTGTTCCTTTTTTGTACCTTTAACTTTTCCAGCCTCTTATTGCCCCTGTCCCAACTTTTTTGAGATGTGTTGCTGTCATGAAATTTCAAAACGTCTCACTTTCGACATTTGATATGTTGTCTATGTTCTATTGTGAATACAATATCAGTTTTTGAGATTTGTAAATTATTGCATTCTGTTTTTATTTACAATTTGTACTTTGTCCCAACTTTTTTGGAATCAGGGTTGTAATTGTTTAAGATGCACTTGTATCGTCAGAGTCTTCCTTATGGAAAATAAGGTTTATTAATAATTCATGTTTATGTTTAATGTATATGTGATTGTGATACTCATATGTATATCCAGACTCCTATAATGTCCTGTAGATTGAGTCAAAACCTGAACAGTTGGAACTGTGATGGACTGTAAGCATGGCAGTGATCATAAATAATGGTTTACAGTAGATGGTGGTTCCTTTGTGGCTCACTATCGCAGTTCATCCTGGAAATGTTTTTATGAAATGTGCTGTAACCATAGCAACAGTTGTATCATGGTTCCCTGTTGGTGTGATAAGGATTGGGATGGGAAAGTTAAATAAACTGATAATATCATTGTTATGAAGGAGGTAACAATATTAACAGTGCTTTTGTGTGGACTTTTTGGAGGAAACAGTTCCATGGTCCTGGTGTTCTTTGATGATGTGAGGCCTCTTGTGGGTGGGGCTTTCTGCATGATTGACAGCTTTGTAATACTCTGACTTCTTTCTCTTCTCCTCAGAGTCTGAAAGAGGGATTAACAGTGCAGGAACGGATGAAGCTGTTTGAAGCAAAAGACTCGAGGAAGATATGAACTTACACACACACATTTATGAACAAATGTATACAAAAGGCTAATGGTTTTGTTGTAGTAAGTGAAGAGACATCAGCTGCTTAGTTTTAATTATTGGTGTGTGTGTGTGTGTGTGAGAGAGAGAGAAAGAGAGATTTGCTAACTGCTGTATAACTTTCAGTGAGTGCAACGGAGTGTTATTCAAAGAGAGCCAGCTGTAATTTTGCTAAGCATGTTGTAAATAAGTGTGTGTGTGTGTGTGTGTGTGTGAGAGAGAGATTATAGCTCATTTTTTAATACACAGCTCATTATAAGTCAGTTTTGCTCAGTCCTCACTGCTGTCACTCAGTGTGTTATTGACGATCTGATTGGCTACTGATGTATCGAATATTTTAATTTCCTGCAGCACTGTGCACATTAGCACACTCACCACTTTCTGAGGCAACACAGTCAGCCATGTTTGTTAATCGCTAGTGTGTGATGGAAAAGCGTGTAGTTTAGAATGATGTACACCAACACTGCATCAACAAAAAAAATGATGAGAAAACAGCCACGTCTCTGTGTTAGCATAGCCTGTTAGCGAAACTGCAAATTAGAGCCTAGCATGTGAGATTAGCACAGGAATGCTAAAGAAGTGATGTGGCTAATTTTAGTGTTACACCTGCAGATGTACATGTGCAGTGCATTATGGGTAATACATAGATAGTGACCTTTGGCCGCTGAGGCTAAAGCCATAAGAACAATCGAACATGAAATAAACACCATCAGGATATTAAGGTAAAATAAAGTCATAGTGCCACTCAGTCCTGTGCAAAACTTTATACATTTGCATAAAATCAACAAAATTTTAGTTCAGAAGTAAATTGCTGTTGCTGTCGCCTCCCAAAGTGGCCTTTGCTTTAGATTTAATTTCTGTATTCAGCATAACTATAGTTGTAATCAGTTCCGTTTTAAATAGAAGTATTCGCTGCACGTGCCAGCCTACATGCTTTAGTCAGTGTTGAAGAGCTGTGTTTTGACTAGTTTTGTGTTTTTCAGAGAGCCATGTGTGTGATTGCTTTTTGCTCATCTTTAGTGTGTGTGTGGTTTTTTTTTGTTTTTCTGGAGAAAAATAAGATTTATTATATGATGTATTTGTATTTTAGGGTTTGATGAAACACACACTGTAAGTCACTGTATAGTGTTAAATACTCAGCATTGTGTATATATCTGTTTCACAGAGTTTTTGTTTAATGTTTAAATAAAAATAAAATATCTATCTTACTCACTCTATATGGTAAAATAAATAAATATATATGTATTTTATATATATATATATATATATATATATATATATATATATATATATATAAATAATTTTTTTTGGTGTGAATGTGGAATGTCTTCAATAAATATTATATTTCAAAAAATGTTTTTGTTTTAAAAATTCAATAAAATTATTAATGCAAATACATTTGGTGTTTTTAAAGATAATTTTTAATTTGTTTACTCCATTTTTCTCCCCATCTTTTACCACCACTACTGCAACACCACAGTTCATGTATTATATGTAAATTGTCCTTTAAAAAAAGTGTAAAATACAAATGTTGGCTTTTGGAGGTATTTTAGAACAGGAGGATTTGAGCTGTCCATCAGCTTTACAAGAAGTAAAAAAATGTATGGTCTCTTGAAATAAAGTGGTGCCTTTTTGACTGAGATAAGGTTGGGATGGATTGGGCAGATGGGGGCAGTCATGGCCTGAAGGTGAGAGAAGCAGCCTCGGGCACAAAGGGTCGCTGGTTTGATTCCTGGGACCGGCAGGAAAAATGTGAGGGGAGTTGAGTAAATAAACAGCACTTTCCCCTCCCTCTGTATCATGGCCGAAGTGCCCTTGAGCAAGGTGCCTAGCCCTCAACTGCCCCCCGGGCACCGTAGCATAGCTGGCCACTGCTCTGGGTACATGCGTGTGCATGCATGCGTGAAGCATACTGCTTCAGATGGGTTAAATGCAGAGGAAGGATTTCACTATGCTTGAGTGTACTTGTGATTATTACATTACATTGCATGGCATTTAACCCATCTGAAGGTGGTCAGGGAGTTGGCAGTTCTGACCTCAGTGGGAAGGTCATTCCACCAATGGGGAGCCAGGACAGACAGTAGTCTCGAGTGGGCTTGACAGGAGTGGAGGGGAGGGGAGGCGACCAGTAGTAGCAGAGTGTAGGTATCTGGCTGGCATGCAGGGGTGGATCAGACTCTGGTGGTATGCTGGCTCTCACCCCTTGAGAACCTGGTAAGCTAGCACCAATGTCTTAAATTTGATTGTAGACCAGGCAAACTGGATGATGCAGGGGTCTGATGGCAGAAGCTGGAAGGCCAGCAAGGAGAGAGTTGCAGTAGTCCAAGCAGGGGAGGATCAGCACTTGGACCAGTAGCTGAGTATAGTAGGTGGAAAGAAAAGGGTGGCTCCTTCAGATGTTGTAGAGGAGGAATCTACACATCCGGGTCACTGCAGAAATCTTCACTGAGGAGGAGAGTTTGTCATCGAACACGACCCCTAGATTCTTCACACTGGGTGAAGGAGACCTGGAGATGTCCCCCATGGAGATGACATTGTCCAGGGGTGGAGAGGAAGGAGCACCACTGAAGTCCACTCGATCCTTGTTTACCGTCAATGGATCGGTCACTCGTCAAACAGTCCGCCAAAATCCAAGTAGGAAATGGCCGCAACAGCCTCCTGGGAATGGCTGAGCGTAGCTGTCAGTCAAACACAAGTTAGCCAATGGGAATGCATTCCTGGACAGCCCACCCACACGTGAAGTTTGTGCCAAAACTGCAAGCAAAAAGTCAGAGAGCGCAAACTAGAAAGCTGGAATCGCAACCAAAATAAATTACATCAACCAAAACTGAGAAAGATGCAGAACAAAAATAAAAGGTTTCTGAAGAGTAATAGACTGATATTTTGCACGATTACATGAATAATTTGTTTGCCAGTCTAAAAAAATTGACTTTTTTTTATTTTTTTGTATTTTGATTTGCCGTGTTTGTTTGATATTTCAAAAGTATTGTATGAACATTTTGGCACAAAATTGATTCCATAGTAGGTTAGGGATAAAATTAGCTCATGTTTAAAGTCTTTAATTTTCTGTAAAGCTGCTTTGTGACAACGTCTATTGTTAAAAGTACTACAAAAATAAACTTGACTTGATAGCCAAAGAGGGGCTTGAAGCGTGTGAACCCTGTGGAGGCCTGGGGAGTCTCCCACACACCAAAGAGTATGTAGGGGCGGAGTAGGTCTCAGTTCCAGCCGTCTTTGCATACCACTCTTTTCAGCATATGTTTGAGGGCCTGGCTGAACCTCTCTATGAGGCCATCAGTCTAAGGGTGGTAGACTGAGGTCTTGAGATCTTTGATCTGCAGCAGCCGACAAAGGTCCCTCATGAGTCTGGAGATGAAGGCGTCCCTTGGTCCTTGAGTCGGTCCTTAGCTATCCCAACTCAGCTGAACAGGAGCATCAGTTCTCTGGCAATGTTTTTTGACATAGCCTTGTGGAGAGGGATGGCCTCTGGGTATCGTGTAACATAATTGATGATCACCAGGATGTACTTGTGGCCATGGGCAGACTTAGGCAGCGGCCCAACAAGATCCATGCCCACACACTTGAAGAGGACCCTGATGATGGGAAGGGGAATCAATGGGGCCAGTGGAATTGGTCCCGGATCTTCTCTAGTGTGTTCTGGGGTCCCAGTTGGACACCTAGCATGTGGACATGGGTCAGGTGCATGACAGACTCAATCTTGGTTCTGGGGATAAAGAAGAGATCGCAGGGCTCACCTCAACAATTGCGGTAATAGTACAGTCATCCCCTCTTCACAAGAAAGTAGGCCGTGGGCAGCTCCTGGTTGGGGTGCAGACTCTCCCCATCAACCTGTAGCATCTGGCCCCAGCAGTGGTTCAATCAATCATCCTTCTTTTGCTCCTTCTTGAAGTTACCTTATGGCTTGTTCAGAGTTGGAAATTAACTTTTTTGTCCACCAAACACTGTGGCTGGTGAATTCCAAAATCTAACAGCCACTCATTTTTTTTTTTTACCAGCCACTTTTTTGTTTTAACCAGCAATGTGTAACTATGTCCCCTCCAAAGAATGGACACCTTAATGTGGTGGAGGGGTTTGGTGTCCTGGTGATCCTGAGAGCTGTGTTGTTGGGGGCATTAGCCCCTGGTAGGGTCTCCCAAGGCAAACTGGTTCCAGAACTTACGTGGAGCTGCTGCCATGTGGGCTCCCCACATGGGTGTAGAGGCAGTACAGGAGGGCGCTCAGCACACAGCCCTGTGGAGAGCCGGTGCTCAATGTGCGGGTGGAGGAGAAGTGGGGGCCAAGTCTCACAGTCTGGGGCCGGTTAGTAAGAAAGTCCTTTAACCAGGCACATGTGAGACGGGGGAGGCCGAGAGTGTCCAGTTTTCTAATAAGGATGTCCAGGATTATTGTATTAAAAGCTGAACTGTAATCCACAAAGAGTATGCGGACATAGCTCTGCTGCTGCTCCAGGTGATTTAGCACAGAGTGGACAGGCACTGGGGTCAGGTGCAGTGTGAGCCAGATGGCAGGCAAAGGCAGGAGCCTGGGTATGCTGATCATCGGCAGTGCAGACTAATGATTGTAATGTGGAACATCATCTCTCTAGTGGGGAAGGAACTGGAGCTGGTGTGGGAGGCAGAGCGGTACCAATTAGATATAGTTGGGCTCACCTCCATGCATAGCACTGGTTCTGGAACCAAACTCCTGGAGAGGGGGTGGACTTTCTCCTTTTCCAGTGTTGCCCAGGGTGAGACGTGCCGGGCAGATGTGGGGATACTACTGAACCCCCGGCTGAGTGCCACTGTGTTGGAGTTCTCCCTAGAGAACAAAAGGGTCGCCTCTATGTGACAGCAAGTTGCTGAGAGGAAAACTGTGACTGTTATTTGTGCTTATGCACCAAACAGCATTGCAGAGTATTCAGCCTTCTTGGAGTTTCTGGGTGGTGTCCTGGAAGGGGTGCCGACTGGGGACTCCATAGGTCTCTTGGGGGACTTCAACGCTCATGTGGGCAATGATGGAGAAATCTGGAGGGGGGTGATTGGGAGGAACGGCCTGCCTGATCTGAACCGAGTGGTGTTTTGTTATTGGACTTCTGTGCTCATCATGGATTGGCCATAACAAACACCATGTTCGAGCATAACGTGGTGCATAAGCGTACCTGGTACCAGGACACTTTAGGCCAAAGATTAATGATTGACTTTATGGTCATATCATCAGATCTGCGGCCATATGTCTTGGACTTTCAGGTGAAGAGAGGAGCAGAGCTGTCAACTGATCACCACCTGGTGGTGAGTTGGATCAGATCGTCGGGAGGCTGCCGGACAGACCTGGCAAACCCAAGCATGTAGTGAGGGTGAACTGGGAACATCTGGTGGAGTCCTCTGTTCATGAGGTCTTCAATTCCCACCTCCAGAAGAGTTTTTCCTGCATCCTGGGGAAGATCGGGGACATGGAATCTGAATGGACCATGTTCAAAACCTCCATTGTAGAGGTGACTGGTAAGAGCTGTGGCCAAAAGGTGGTCAGTGCCTGTTGTGGTGGTAACCTAAGACACTGGAAGGAAGCAGTCAAGCTGAAGAAAGAGGCCTTTCAGGCTTGGTTGGCCCAGTGGTCCCTTGAGGCAGTAGGCAGGTACTGGGAGGCCAGAAGGGCTGCAGCTTTAGCAGTTGCTGAAGCAAAAACCCGGGTGTGGGAGGAGTTCGGGGAGGCCATGGAGAATGACTTTCAGTTGGCCTCAAGGAAGTTCTGGCAAACCGTTTGGCGACTCATGAAAGGGAAGCAGGGCTTGCCTCAGGATTTGCACAGACAGGGAAGAGAACCACTGACCTGAACTGGGGATGTTGTTGGGCAGTGGAAGGAGCACTTTGAGGAACTTCTGAACCCATTCTACATGTCCTCCATGGAGGAGGTGGAGTCTGAGAACTCAGGGGAAGCTTCACCCATACGTATTCTATGTAACAGTAACACCACGCCAGAGATTGTCAAAAAAAATGGACGCCTGTATTATGCTGACAAAGGAAATTCATGACCTTATAAGCAACCGTCTAGAAACTATTAATGAAGATTATAATGATCAATTTGAAAAGGAAAGAGTAAGAGAAACGTTAAATAAAAATGAATATGGGTCTGTTTTTGGTCACACCAAAACTGAAACTGTAAGCTCATTAGAGTCATCAGAGAGATCGAGCAAACACTGGCTCAGTCAGTATCCACGGCAGTAGAGTAGATGCAGAAGCAGAGCTTGCTGCTAAGTTGGAACAATCAAAGGCCATGGAAGAAATTCAAGCACAGCAAGCACATCTTTACAAGTTAGAAAGTGAATGGAAACTCAACGAGGTGGAAATGCAACAACAGTTGGAGCAGGAGAGAGCAAAACTGCAGCAGTTACAAGCAGCAAAAGAGGTCACTATAGCAGCAGCTCGTGTGAGAGCATATGGCAGTTTTGAAGGCTTTGAGAACCACAATGAAGAAATTAATGACAAAACTAGCTCTGCTTGCTACAGAATACAAACTGAACCTCAATTGCATCCAGATGCTGCTTCATTCCAACCTTGCCAAGCAGCTCCTGAAATGATGATGACACAGGAGTCTCAAGCAATTGCCAGCTCATTAAGTATGAATCGCTTGCAGGACAGTCTTACAGGACAGATATGGGAATCCATTCATCATACAGAAAGCTTTCTGTGATAAGCTCATGAAATGGCCAAAGATCAGCACAAACGACCCACTAGCACTACAAGAGTTCGCCGACTTCCTCCAAAGCTGCACTGATGTGATCCCACATGTCAAAGGACTAGCTATCTTTAACGACTGTGAGGAAAACCACAAGTTGCTCAAAAAACTGCCAGAATGGATCGTGTGCAAGTGGATTCGAATTGTTGTGGATGAACTTGACACATCTGGCAGCTATCCAGATCTTGCATGCTTCACAGAGTTCCTGAGCAGAGAAGCACGTATAGCCTGTAACCCTATTGCTTCTCCACTGTTGATAAATTTCAAACCTGTAGATGAAAGAACCCCAAAGAGAGCCAAAGTTTTCAACACAAACATACAACCAAAGAGTTTCGCTCAAGAGAAACAAGAAACAAACAGCAGTAAACCAAATTCACCTTGCTCTGTCTGTAAAAGTGAAGTTCATGGCATCACAAAGTGTCCCACTTTCACACCAAAGAGTGTTGAGGATAAAAAGGAATTCATCCATGAAAATCGGCTCTGCTTTGGATGCTTGAGAAAGGGTCATATGACCAAGGATTGTAAGAGGCGACACACGTGCAACATATGCAGCCATCGTCACCCAACCTGCTTGCACGAAGACAGGAAGCAAAGACCTGTGGAAGCAATAACGAATAGCTCTATTTCCACAGAAGAACGTGCAAGCCAAGAAACACACAAGGTCGTGTCCCATACATCAACACAATGCACTTCTGCTACCTCAAGTATCGTCCCAGTCTTCATGTCTTCAGTACAAGAACCACACAGAGAAATATTTACATATACAATACTGGACACACAGAGTGACTCAACATTTGTCTTAGAAGATCTGCTTGACAAACTGAATGTGGATGTCCAACCACTAAAACTGAAACTTAGCACTATGACAGACACAATCATATCGAGCAAGAGTGTTCATGGTCTACAAGTTCGAGGACTCTACTCTGAGAGCTGCATCCAACTACAGCAGGCCTACAGCTGTGACTTTATCCCAGTGGACAAGTCTTATGTTCCAACAAAGGAAACAGCAAGTTCAAGTTCAGTAGAATGTGTTGAAACATAAGTATCTTGGCACAGTCATTGATCGTAAACTGACTTTTGAGGCAAACTGTGAAGCTGTATATAAAAAGGGGAACCAGTGTCTGTTTTGCCTCAGGAAACTGTCATCATTTCACATTGACAAAACACTGCTGACCCTGTTTTATCGTGCTTTTATTGAATCAGTTTTATCTTTCTGCTTGATGTCTTGGTTTGGTAATCTGTCGTCTAAAAATAAGAGGTGCTTGAACCAAATAGTGAAGTGGTCCAGTAAGCTGACGGGAGAGATGCAGTTAAATCCAGAATCACTGTACTCCAGACAGGTACAGAAGATATCTGGATCAATTTTAAAGGACACTTCTCACCCACTACATTGTGAGTTCCAGCTTCTCCCGTCAGGACGTAGATATAAAGTACCACAATGTAAAACCAAGCATTATAAAAACAGTTTTGTTCCTGCTGCCATAAGCCTATTTAATAAGTCTTAGCTTCATGTGCGGTTTTATGTGTTTATGTTATGTTGTGTTTTATGTGAGATGTTTATCATGTTTTTTTAAATATGTTTATTCACTGTGTTTTATGTTAGATGTTTTAAGTGTTGTTTGGCATGTGTGGAAGAGAAAGCTGACTCACTTCACTGCAAAACAAGTTTACCTTCGGGTACAAATAAAGTAACTTGAACTTGAGATCAGAACTAGGATAGAGTATAATAGGCTCATCAAACCCCCACCCAGACAGACAAGGAAGTCAAAGCTTTGTGCATCAGCTCACAGTAAAAGAACTGCCATTTCCATCAGCAACAGATGTTCTAAAGGCCCTGGAATCAGACTTCATTGAGAGAACTTGTGGAGACAAATATGTGTCCCAAGATGATGTTCATTTCATACAGATCTTCAGTAACCACATTGCACAGAAAGAGGACAGGCATTATGAGACGCCTCTCCCTTTCAAATCCAACAGTCCACCCAACCTACCAAACAACAAGAGGCTAGCCACAGTTAGCCTGCAGTGTCTTAAGAAAAATTAAAGGCCAACAAACAATACTATGATCAATACAAAACATTCATGGAGGAAACAATTAACAAGGGTGATGCAGAGCCTGCCCCTACAATATCTGAGGGAGAGACAGAATGGTACCTTACGCATCACGGTATCTATCACCCCAGAAAACCGGATAAGCTGAGAGTCGTTTCTGACTGTTCGGCCAAATTCCATGGTGTTTCTCTAAACAACACTCTACTAACTGGGTCTGATTTAATCAATCCTCTGGTAGGATTACTTTGCCAATTCAGGAAAGAAGCCATGGCCATTATCTGTGATATTGAAAGAATGTTTTATCAATTTTCTGTCACTCCTGAATCCAGGAATTATCTGAAGTTCTTCTGGTGGAAAGGTGGAGATTTGGAGAAGGAACCACAGGAGTACAGGATGGCGGTTCATCTCTTCGGAGCCGCTTCGTCTCCAGGATGGACTAATTTTGGTTTAAAGCATCTGGCATGGCAACACAAAGCTAACTATCCCCTAGCATCAACATTTGTGGAGAAAAAATTTTATGTTGATGATGGGTTAGTCAGCGTCCCATCAGTTGATGAAGCCAAGAAACTGATCACTGAGTCCCAAGAGTTGTGCAAAAGAGGAGGCCTGCGCCTTCACAAATTCAACTCAAATGAGGAAGCAGTCCTCTCGTGCTTAGACCCCTCTGAAAGATCAGCAAACATTGAGCCTCTAGGTTTTGATCCAACCCCATCAGAACGTGCTCTTGGCATTCAATGGTCAATAAAAGATGATGCTTTCAGCTTTAACATCAGCCTGAAGGATCAGCCTTCAACCCATCATGGTTGTTTGTCGGTCATTGCCTCTCTTTATGATCCACTAGGATTCATCGCTCCATTCAGCCTAAGTGGAAAGCATATCCTTCAAGAGCTTTGTCACAGAGGCATCGGATGGGATGATCAACTCCCAGAAGATATGAAGCCACGATGGGAGGAATGGATAAATGGTCTTCTCAAGTTGTAAGAAGTCTCAATTCCAAGATGTTGTCACCCACACGACTTTCATAACATTGTCAGAGTAGAGTTACACCATTTTTCAGATGCCAGCTGCATGGGATATGGTGCATGTTCTTACCTCAAGTACAAAAATGACAAGGATGAAGTCCATTGCAGTCTCGTGATGGCGAAAGCAAGGGTTGCTCCCTTAAAGGTCATAAGTATCCCGAGACTAGAACTCGCAGCAGCGGTGGTTTCTGCAAAAGTAAGTGTCATGTTAAAGGGTGAGCTTGACATGAAAATTGATCAAGAATTTTCCTGGACAGACTCACAAGTTGTACTTGGGTACAATCAACAATTTCTTCTTGGACAACACTTGTAAAGGTGGTTGCAAGAATCAAGAGACTGAGGTCTAAACAAAAACACCATAGTGAACATGTGACTGTCGAGGAGCGTGAGAAGGCTGCTGAGGCAGTGATTAAGATCGTACAGCAGCAAGCCTTCCTCCATGAGATAAAGATGCTTGAAGGTGAAAAAGACCTTCCAAACTCAAGCTCTCTCTTCAGTCTCGATCCCATCTGGTCTGAAGGACTACTCCGTGTTGATGTGAGATTAACACTCAGAGGTCTGGGGCCTTTCAGACACTTTGAGGCAGTCTGCTACACCTTGACATTTTTAAGTTTTTCATCTAACTAAAAACATCTATGCAAAAGTGGCACATATGGTGATATTCTAGAAAACCTCAACAATAATAATATGAGAGTAAAGTGAATGTAATGAAATTAGTTTTTATTAAAATTAAGTGTAAACACAACCAGTTAGTTAAGTTAAAGTCCTTCCCACGCCATGTGCCGCATCAGGCAGCGCTGATCTCCGTTTCCGCAGCCCTCGGCTGCTCACCTATTACATAACTAGGGTTACAGTGGGGGGCTAGTCCTCTGGTAACCACGAGAGTTTAACTCCCCACTCGCATCTGTATTGCAGTGTGCCTTGCCAGATGGTAGTAGGTACCATTTTTATGATGGTCTTTGGTATGACCCGACCGTGAATAGAACTCACGATCTCCTGATTGAGAGGCGGACACGCTACTGCTAGGCCACTAGTCGGTCTAAACACAACCAGACAAAAACCTATTTTCAAAGGTCTTCAAATCTTGTAAAAAAAATACACTATAAATATATCTGGCCAAGACTTTTGAAGTTTGAACCTTGTAAACATAAGTGTTGGCTACATAAAAGTAAGAAGATCATTCAGAAATGTTATGAAGGTTCAATACAAATTGTAAAAAAGTCAGACTAACTGAAGCCAGTGGCTCTTTCAAATGAATACTGATTAGATGGGTGTTTCACACCTGTAACTGCCCCCGCCCCCCTGTCGCTGTCCATGTGTTGGTGGCTGTCCATTTGTCAATGGCTGTCATTGTCCTGTCAATTGCTCTGCCAGGGCACTGTAGTTCCCTTCCCCCAAAGCTTTCTACTGAAATTAGCAGTTCTCATCTCAATGCCAAGCAACAAAACAGTTTCTGTCTTGCTGAAGGCAAAGGTAGATGATACATGTATCGCGCTTCCACAGAGTTTTTGTTTTCCTTCCCTGCCGCCTGCAGTACACACAGGCTCTGCGACCATCAGCGGCCCTCTTCCCATCTGCACTGAGCTCAATCCCACAAACTGGCATGTGAGTCTCTCCAGCTGTCTGCACAGGAGCCTTTGGGGGCTGAAAAGTCAGTGGTACACCACACAGCTGTGCAGTGAGCTCCTCCATGAATTGCTTATGGCTCATTCTTTCCTTCTGCATGTTTTGCATGAGTTCTTTGTAGAGGATGAAGGCATTTGTTGCAGCAACGTCCAGAAAGTGAAGAAAGAGTTTCTTGTACCACTTCACAGTTTTGTGCTGTGCTGTGAAGTACTGGATCAACTGGTCAGACAAATCCACACCACCCATGTACTTGTTGTACTCTACTATGGGTTTGGGACATGGAACAGACTGTGTTGACCAGACACCCTGTCTGCTTTTCACTCTTTGCTGCACTACATCCCCAGTGCATGCAGCATGGATGGTGGAACAGACAGACACCTCTCATGTATCCATCCACTTCACATAGACAACAGGTCCATCTCTTATCCAACGGATTGTTCCTCTGGGTGAATGCTTTGTCAGTGCATTGAGGTTACTGCGTGGGCAATCCCTCCAGGATTCTCTGTATGTTCCACATGCACCAAACTTGGCAGCATACAAGTCCTTGAAAAGCTTTGGGCTGGTGTAGAAATTGTCCATGTACACGTGATATCCAGACCCCAAATATCCTCTGTTAGTCAGTGACATGACAGAGTCATAAGAGAGGCCATGACCTGCAGGGAAGTTGTTCTTTCCTGTGTATACAGAAAAGTCAGAGGTATACCCATTGCTGGAGTCTGTAAGCACAAACAACTTGAAGCCCCACTTAGTTGGTTTGTCCTTCATGTACTGTCTCATAGTATGGCCTCTGGAAGCCACCATGTGTTCATCCACAGAAAGGTTCCTGCGGGGATGATAGAATGCCTTACAGGCATTCTGGATGGTGTCCATGAGGGGTTTGACACAGAACAGTTTGTCATGGGCTGAGGTTCCCTTCTTGGCATCATTCTCTCTGCCTTTATCTGGGTCACTCATGTGCACATTCCAAAAGATGGTTCTGAATCTGTCCCTTGTAATTGCTTGTGCTGGGAAAGGAAGAGTGAAGATGTTGTGTCTCCTCCGGTAGTCATTGACTTGTTTCATCTTGACCATGCCCATGTAGAATACCAGTCCAAGGAATCTGTAGAATTCAGCAACTCCAACATCCACCCATCTGTACTTTGCACCTCTAGCGATGCTCCTGGCAGCTTGCTTGTTGGTGTTGTGGCAGAAGGTTTCCACAGCATCCTCTGAAACGAACAGCTTGAAGAGATCCAGATGAGTGTGGTTGTCCTCTGCCCTCAGCTACACACCAGGCTCCCTTGCAGGAAGAAACCACAGTGGTGGTGGAGTGATATCTGCATCACCTTCTGTCTTCCATGAAAGTGGATGCTGTTTGGCCTGGGGCCATGCTCTCTTCCTAGCTGGTGCAGGTGGGATGTTCTCATCACTGTGAAATTGAATAGAAAATATTTTAATAAATATTGTAATACTATAAGTTGCTCTTTCATTATCTTTTTAAAACATTGAATTCACCATTACAAAACAGAGACATAATGACACAAATCTGTATATCTGATGTAGCTTTATCCTATAGCCTATCTGACACATAGATTAGGCTATCTATCATTCACACCTATCATTCACACCTAATCTGTATCTAATTTACACATTTTCAGTTTCGGTATTGGTTCACACCTTTCATAACAAAGACAAATGCACACTAATTATCAAAACAACAGTATGTGGCGGCACGGTGGTGTAGTGGGTAGCGCTGTCGCCTCACAGCAAGAAGGTCCTGGGTTCGAGCCCCGGGGCCGGCGAGGGCCTTTCTGTGTGGAGTTTGCATGTTCTCCCCGTGTCCGCGTGGGTTTCCTCTGGGTGCTCCGGTTTCCCCCACAGTCCAAAGACATGCAGGTTAGGTTAACTGGTGACTCTAAATTGACCGTAGGTGTGAATGTGAGTGTGAATGGTTGTCTGTGTCTATGTGTCAGCCCTGTGATAACCTGGCGACTTGTCCAGGGTGAACCCCGCCTTTCGCCCATAGTCAGCTGGGATAGGCTCCAGCTTGCCTGCGACCCTGTAGAAGGATAAAGCGGCTAGAGATAATGAGATGAGACAACAGTATGCTGCAACAATTTCTTTGGTTTCTCTGTGTTTACATCATTTGTAGTTTATATGCCTGCATCTTACTATCTTATGGACAGACTTATGCATGGAGTAACCGTGCATGTACATGTTTGGTAACCAAAAAATGTCTTCAAAACTTGACAGAAATAGCATGTTTCAATCGACTAGTTTTAGCTACATTCTTCCTATAAGCTAATCGACAGCTAGTAGTAAAATAGACAGCAAGTAGTAAAATAGATATTAGGCTACTTACTCATCAGAATTGTCCTCCACGGGATCTAGACGAAGCTCAAAGTGTAGTTCATCATCACCATCATCACTGGATACATCTGACCTTGCGTTGTCTGACTCACTCTCCAAAGCCAGTTCTTCCTGAATCAGCAGTGAAGCTTCAGTGGGCGTCATCTTCTTCTGTTCGCTGGACATCCTTCCTCAGGCTATCAGTGAATCCGAATCAAAATATCCCTTTCCATGCGTGTTTGTTTATACTGGTGAAATGGGGCCTGTTCTCACCTCGTGGTCCCTGGTACACCCAGACAATGACCCAATGATGCCACTGATTGCCTACGCACTTATCATCTGAATAACTGAGGGGTATGTCAGTAACAGCCTGCTGCTGGCTAAGCTGCTGAAAATTGTAACATTTTTATTTATTCTCTTTATAAAGCGCAATCGATATATTTTTATTTTAAAACCTATATATTTGAAAACTAGAAGATTCAAAGTTTCTAGTGGTGTTACTCATATGTTTCTAGGACAAAAACTCGCGGAGCTTCAGACGTGTGTTTGGAACAGTCTAAAAAGTCCCCCTGGGGAGACCGCGACCTCAGAGTTTAAAACAGTCATCTCTCTGTCACAAAGTCAAGCACCCAGTCATCTTACCAAACAACAGTCATATTATTAAGCTGATTGTGTCCCACTACCATGCTAAGACATGTCATCAGGGTTGAAACCAGACACAAATGGAGCTTAGGACCAATGGATTCTGGGTCATTGGTGGGAGCAAGCTGGTTGCTAAGCTGATACACACCTGTGTGCTTTGCAGGAAACTTCAATGGACGACAGAGAGCCAGCGGATGGCTGAACTCCCTAAAGAACGTCTTGAAGCCTTGGCACCTTTCACGTATAGCGGCATGGACTGTTTTGGCCCGTTTGTTGTAAAGAAAGCCCGCAAAGAATACAAGAGATATGGCCTCATTTTCACATGTCTGTACTCTAGAGCTGTCCATTTGAGATGCTCGAAGCTTTGTCGACAGACTCATTCATCAATGCATTGAGATGCTTTATCAGCCTCAGAGGAGCTGTCTGACAACTACATTGCGACCAAGGTTCTAACTTCGTTGGTGCAAGAAATGAGTTTAAGGAAGCACTTAATGTGACACCAAGCTACTGGAAATCTTCCTGATTGAAAGGCAGTGCAAATTTGTCTTCAATGCCCCTTCTGCCAGCCACGCAGGCGGTGTCTGGGAACAGCAAATTAGAACCGTTAGAAATGTGCTGAATGCCACCTTCGCACAGTGCCCAGGTCGACTTGATGACGCCTCTCTCAGAACACTGTTATATGAGGCCATGGCTATCATTAACAGCCACCCATTAACAGTAGATGGAATCAATGATCCTCAGGCACTGGAACCTTTAACACTGAATCACTTCATTATGATGAAATCTAAAGTTGCTCTTCCTCCCCCTGGAGTATTTTTGAAGGAGGATTTGTACACTACAAGGAGATGGAGGAGAGTTCAGTATCTCACTGAACAGTTCTGGGGTCACTGGAAAAAGGAGTATCTGCTCAACATATCCACAAGACAGAAATGGCACTTGCCTCAGCGCAACCTCGGAGTCAACGATATTGTCATTATTAAAGATGACAAC
This sequence comes from Neoarius graeffei, assembly GCF_027579695.1. Taxonomy (NCBI): domain Eukaryota; kingdom Metazoa; phylum Chordata; class Actinopteri; order Siluriformes; family Ariidae; genus Neoarius; species Neoarius graeffei. The sequence continues at coordinate 111,454,976 of NC_083573.1, read as the reverse complement.
CTCCCGAGAAATCATTGGCAACTAGGACGAGTGGTGGAAGCTGTTCAAGACAGCGATGGCTTAGTCCGTTGAGTCAAAGTGCAAGTAGGAGAGTGAAAGCCTCAAAGAAAACAAGATCCCCCCTCCAAACCTTCAGTTATTGAGAGGCCAATCCAAAAATTAGTGCTTCTTCTTGAGAATTGATTAGAACAAACAGACCACAACTGTTGTATGCACACTGCTTTATTGTGTATGATGTTGTACAGTTCACCTGTATACCTCTGATAGTTCAACGTGAAGTTATTCATTTATTAGAGTCAAGAAATCCTGTACAATTCATTTGCTCTTTGTGTATTTGTTCATTCATTGTAGCAGGATTTGGTGGGAGTGAAAATGGCAGCTAATTTGTTTATGGTAAATGATGCAGTTCTGCCACTTTACGTTTTTGTGCTTTTATTTTGAAGAGCACCGCTCTTCTTATAATACTTCCTGTTATTAGTGTGCTTGCCAAAGGCAAGCACACTATTGTTCTTCTTAAATTTACTTATTCTGTCTTATTCCGACACGTTTTTTGGATCCACTCCTCCTCCTAGGGCATTCAAGATAGAGACACTGTTCCAACTCTGAGACGTCTGGCCCGAAGTGGTGTAGTGTGCTTGTATACAGCTTTTGGATCAATGCGCCCATTCTCTTGTTCTTGTCATTTTTCTTTTGTTTTTTTTTCCCATAGAGAATGAATAGGGCTCATGAATCGAATCATCCTACTCAGACACGCTCCATCGCAGATGCACCAAACCTCATGTGATACTTCAGGCCAACTCCCCCGACACATACATGCAATCGGTTCTGACCCGCACTCATATTTTTCCTTTCTTTTTGCTCATCCCTTTTTCCTCCATAGGCTTGCATTGATTTTTGGCCCCATTGAAAATGAATGGTGTTTCAGGAGAAAATCTTTCACTCTCCATCAATTTTTTTAACCAAGTGACCAAACTTAAAGAAACTTCACTTGATGCCTCAGGCCAAGTCCCCGCACAGATCCATCCCCTCATCTGAGACCTGCACTCATCTTTTCCTTGGTTTTCACACATCTCTTTTTTCCTCCATAGGCTTCCATTGATTTTTGGCCCCATTCAAATGAATGGAGTTTTGCTCAGTAACACTTCAGCACACATCCACCAAACTTCATACGGCACCTCAGGCCAAATCACCATCACACACATGATATCGGTTCTGACCCGCACTCGCCTTTCTCTCGCCTTTCATCCGTCCAGTTTTTCTCCATTTTGCCGCTAATCAATGGAAGCTTGACTGAGTCGTTCCTCCCTTCCCCCATAGGTGATGATGCATTTGGCAAGGATCTGCTCATTTGAGACTTGGACAGCAAATCAACTTCAACTCAATGTCCACTTTATTAGGAATACTTACACGCACACATGATAGCAATTAGCATATAACCATTCACGTGTTACCATGCTAGCTGTTAGCATGCTACCCATTATGATATCATGCCTGCTGTTAGCTCGTGAGTTGTTAGCATGTTCACCATTAGCATGTTATCATGAGAGCTGTTAACATGTTAGGATTAGCATGGTAGCATGCAGAGTTTGCATGTTTGCTGTTAGCAAGTTCGCCTGAGCATGTTAGCATGCTAACTGTAAGCATGTTAGCTGTTAGCATGTCACCCTCAGCGTGTTAGCATGCTAAAAGTTAACATACTAGCCATTAGCATGTTAGCCTGTTAGCTGTTAACATGATAGCTGTCAGCATATTAGCCTTAGTATTAGAATTTTAACAAATAGCATGTTAATCATTAGCATGTTAGAATGCCAGCTGTTTGCATGTTAGTATGCTAACTGTTAGCATGTTAGTATGCTAACTGTTAGCATGCTAGTTGTTAGCATGTTGGCATGCTAGCTTTTAACATGCTAGCATGATAGCTGTTCTGCTACAGCTCAGCAAGCACACTTTGCATTTTCTCTGCGGAAATGCAGTCTAGTTGCTGATGCTAGACTTCCTGCCTCATTGGAACGACATGCTTTCGTTGTTCCAGAGTTGGTAAAACATGCAAACTAATTATTTACTTGTCGTATTCTGTGTTGAAACTTGTGAGAGGTTATTTTATTGTGGTTTGCTTCATTTTTTTTGTGTCGTTGTATGTCACATGCAAGGACTGTCACTGCCAGGTGTGTGTGGAAGATAGGCTGCTAGCAGGTAGAGCTCAAACTTAGCACCCTTGGAAGGAGGTAGGAGGAGACTGATTCATTGCAGTGTTGCCAACTCCTCAGTAAGGAAAGTCGCTATTGGCTGCCCTTAAAATTGCTAGAAGTCGCTAAATGACATTGCCTAATTTGCATAATCGACAATTTGCAAGTAATTGTAATGGCCGCTGTAGGAGAGACATAAAGTGAGTAACAAACACCCTAAATATGTTTAGAACTGCAAATGAACTTTCTTCTTCTTTTTTTATTTTGCCATTGAAATAGGCCATCACTTCTCAAAGTAACTTAATGACTTTTTAGTTAATTTTTGTTATTTATATAGTGCCAAATCATAATACAATTATCTCAAGGTACTTTCCACATTACATAAATCAATTTTGTCCTGTATCGCTAAATGTTAGAATATCAAATAGACTGTTATGTGGGGTGGAATTGTTAGCTCTACATCCAACCCTCCTCCTTTATCCAGGCTTAGGACCAGCAAAGTGACCCAAAAGAGACACTCTGGCAGTGTTACTTAGGGTTTTTTTTTTTTGTGTGTGTGTGTGTGGGGGGGTCTTAAGTTTATGCTCCACTTAGGAGCCTACAACAAGTCATAACATATTTTTTTCTATTTTAACATGACAACATTAACAATCTTAATGGACCAAAAAGAGACAATAGAAAAAAACTGTCAATGGCAATGTAAGTAAATGATGCTAATTAGTCTGGTCCTAATTCACATTCATGTTTTTTTTCAGACCCTCCCTCCACACACACAAGCTGTGCTGGCTCACAGAAAGAGTAGGTCATCCTCATTATGGTCAAGGCTTCTTATGGCAGGTTCAGCAACTGAGGAAGCTGACTTAAATGAGTAAGCAGCTGATGTGCCAAAGAGCTGCAAAACATCGTCAGGCAGCTTGTGCTCATAGCAAGCCTCACCAGACAGCTTCAGACCAAATCGGACATACAGGATGGAGTTAAGGGTCTGCAAGGACATCCGATTTCTAAGTTTGCTTTTTACCACACTCATCTGGCTGAATAATCTCTCAAATTCAGCACTCGAGTGTGGCAAAGACAACACAGACACAGCAGCCATGGCAAGTTCCTGAAACGGGTTGATATCAGCCGCATCCCTGAACTTCCAAATCTCACTCCAGAAGCCCACTGTGTTTTTTGTTTCATTCCACTTACTAAGATGGATGACATGCAATTGCTGGACAATCTTGTTTATCTGTGCAGGAGAGTAGCCAAGGAGCTTGGCTATTTTTTTCTATTTCTCCCAGGCTCTTATTGTGCTTCAGAGTTTCCTCTACATTGAAAACTGACATGTGCTGCAATGCTTTGATGTTGTCTGGCAGTCTCACCCTCAACTCATTAGTGAGGGAGATGGTGAAGGCTACACACCGCTTTTGGACATTGTCCTTCTCAGGTGCAAGATGGAGCTCAGCTGCCTTTGACTCAAAAAGGTAACTAATGCCGCTTTTCCACTACAAATGCGGCTGAGTCGGGCTGAGCCGTGCCATGCTGAGTCGAGCTGAGCGGGGCTGTTGGGGTTGCATTTCGACTACAACCGCGCTGAACCGTGCTGGCTGGAAGTGGGTGGACACATTGGGTGGAGTTAGCGAAAGTGGGTGGACGTCACGTGATGTCGTTAAGCAGTGCAAACAGTGACATCAGTGATCTTTTAAGCGGTAGTCTCACAACCCGGATAGTAAACAATAAACATGGAGGACATGGAGTCGTTAGTGTTGCTGGTCTTGGTTCTGTGGCTTGTTGTCACCGACAACGCCAACAGATACTGGCAAGAGCGTATAGATGAGGCGAGGCGCATAAGGCTTCATAATTCTCGTAATTCGTAATTCTCCTTCTTCCGGGTTTACGGTGTTTACAGATCCCAGCGTGCTCACGGGGCGTGTGTGGGCATGTGAGGACACTCCTCCTCACCAATCAGTGCACAGGGGAGTGTCTGCTCACGCTCCCAGCCTCACTCGGCTCGCTTTGGCTCGCTTCAGCCCCACTCCAAAACGGTGTGAGTTTTAGGGGCTAAGCAGGGCTGAAGCGAGCTGAGTCGTGCTGTTTTTTGGTAGTCGAAACGTGAGCCGTGTCAGGCTGAAGTGAGCTGAAGCGAGCTGAAGTGAGCTGAAAAAGGGTAGTGGAAAAGGGCCATAAGGTACAGTTTGGGACTGATGTATCCATCAATTGGTTCTTTGAGTACATCAGTATTTGCCAGTGGATTCAGCACCCTGTTACTCACAGGCTTTATCAGGCTAACCAAGCTGTCAAGAAGTTTAAGAGGATCTACCTGCTCTCCCTCAAAAGCCTTGATGGCCAACTGTACCTCACCCAGCACTGACTTTAAAAAAAGTCAGATACAAGATGTTTTGAGGATCATTGTACATGGAGTATAAAACCTCAGCCATGTAGCAGTGTTCACTGGACTTGGTGACTGCGAAATGCAGTTTAAGCGCCTCCCACTGGTCCAAAATGCATGAAACCGCTGGTTCAATGGAGAGCCAACGTGTAGCACACACCTTGGTTATTTTTAAGGGTTTCTCCCCACAGTTGATGGTCTCATATAGTGCTTTGTAGGCTTCCCTGCACTTTGGAGACACTGAAAACCAGTTATAAGTCTCCTGTACCAAGTACTCCACACTACAGGGGATGGTGTCATTGGAAGCATGGCTCACAGCAAGCTGCAGAGAGTGACCTACACAGCGAATAAGAACCAGATCTTTAAGGCCATATTCCTCCATCAGTACTTTATGAACCCCATTGTTAATCCCCGTCATAACGGAGGCATTGTCAATCCCTATCCCCAGGAGTTTCTCTTTTTTAAGACAACACTTCTCCAGGAAAGCCACAACAGCTCGGGCTATAGATCTGGCATCTCCTCCCTCCAACTCAACTAGGCCCAGAAATCTTGAGACAGTTGTGTGTTTGGTGTCACTGAAGTACCTTATCACAACCCCCAAGTACTTAGAAACACTTACATCCGTCGACTCATCGAGGAGGAGGCTGAAACGCTGGTCACCCACATCTGCTACCAACTTTTTTAGAAAGTATGGTGCTAGAACACCATTAATCATTTCCGTGCACTTTGTCCTGTGCATTTTGAAGTGAGTGGCAGCAGTGAAGTCTGAGAAAGCAGCTTTACATGCTTCCCTAATGTGATCACATGCCAGCAGGGAACAGTGTTCAGCAATAGCTAATGCCATGGTGGTTTCAGCCTTTTTTGCAGAGTCAAATTTTTTACACATTAATGGCAGCTTGCTATGGGTGGAACTGTTATAAGGCTTTGCCTTTTGAGTATGTTTTTGAGTTGCCATTTTTTTTATGTCACAAAGTTTGGCATAGAAATCAGCCTTACAATACAGGCAGTATGCCCATGTATCATCCCCAATAAACTGTTTCAACTAGCCTTTGAATTCACAGTTTGATTCCCACTTCTTTCTGTATTTCTGAGTGTACAGTTTACACTGAGACATGATGAGCTAGCTAGATGTTTAGCTGATGTCAGAGGCACACACAGTGGACGAGGTAAGTGACTGAGGCTGTGTGAGTAAAATGCAGTGATTTATTTTAGTGTGACAGTGAAGAAACATTTACATTTACATCCTGCTGTCTAAGCCAAGGCAGGAATAGCGGTGGCCTTGCACATGATGCGCGATTCGTTAGAAGTCTGGAGCGGAGAGGAGAGGAGAGCCCCGCCCCCACCACTCCTCTCCGCTCTGACTGCAGCTGTGACTGCTGCGTGAGGCCGCTGTGGCACTGACTGCCTGTGAGTGCTGTGGGACGGCGGAGGGGCTCATGGCAGCACCTGCTGCTCATTGAGGATAGTACCTGCAGAAATATACGTGCTTTCACGTCAGAGTCTCCAAAACATCAGAAAAGTCTCCAATAACACCAGTAAGTCACTAGATTTGTTGCTAGTCGCTTTTGACATAAAAGTCGCCAAGAGGATTTGTAAAGTCGCCAGATTTAGCGAGAAAGTCGCCAAGTTAGCAACACTGATTTTTTTTTTGTAAAAAGAATGGTTCATTTTATTTAAAAAGGAAGGAAATTGTCATTATTTTTATTTAAATAAGAGCTACAACTCATAGGTTAAAAGGCTAATTTTATGTAAAAATTAATTATTTAAGTTTATTAAAATGATCTGTATTAAGTTTTAAAATGTAAACATGATTTCTATATATAATTTGTGGAAATATACTATGGCATTTTTGTATTTCTTGTCCATTTTATAGTTATCACGGTGTCAGAATGCCAGTGGTAAAAAGAGGAGAGAATTAAAGTTGCACCAGTCGAAACTCTCTGCATCTTGTGTGGTTTAATCCAAGTGGGCCGCTACATCCTGTACTTTGCTATTATTAAGGATAGACTGTATTGAGTGATGCAGGACACTCAAACCGGTGAACAAATAACCCAGTTGTTGATCCCAAAGAGCTGTAGATAACTCATATTCCATGCAGCTCACTTTAATCCCATGGCTGGACACTTGGGACAAGACAAAACACTAGCCTGAATAATGGCCTGGTTCTATTTGCCAGGGATTCGTGGGGATGTCCATCAGTGGTGGGCGGTATGCTGTGAATGCCAACTAGTAAATCCCATCACCACCCCAAAAGCGCCTTTGCACCCTCTCCCTCTAATTAAGACCCCCTTCGAAAGAATTGGTATGGATCTCGTCGGGCCATTAGAACGGCCATCACGAGGATATCACTTTATTTTAATTCTGGTGGACTAAGCATCATGATATCCAGAAGCAGTGCCTCCCTGCAATATTTCAGCATGCAATATTGTGGATGCACTCTTCTGTGTTATCTCCTGAGTTGGAATTCCGAAAGAAATCCTGACTGACCAAGGCACTACCTTTATGTCACAAACACTTCGCAAGCTGTATGGGTTACTGGGAATTAAATCCATCTACACCAGCATTTATCACCCACAAACGGATAGTTTAGTGGAACGATTTAATCAAACACTCAAAACTCTAATTCGAAAGTTTGTAAGCAAGGACACATGAAATTGGGATAAATGGCTTGAGCTCCTGTTATGCCCAGGTCAGACGGCAGAAAGACGCATGCTGCGACCTGCAATTGGTCGGGTGGCGAGTGGACACAGGTATTTTGCACCAAATCCTTAATTGTGGTCAGATGTTGTGATAGTCAAAATTATGAAATGTGCCTTTAATACATGCTGTGTTACCTAGAGAGGTGGCGTCATCAGCTCATGCTTTTGTTTTCTGTTAGTTGAGTCATGCACCTTGCTGGAAGTGGGTGTCTGTTAATGAGCTCCTTTTCTTTTTGCTCCCCAAGTCGAGAGTAACATTTAGGGAATGTGTGACCTCTATTTTGTTCATGCATGATAAGATGGAGCCATTCAATTGGGCATGGTAAGGTTGAAATTTACACAGCAAATTTTATAGTGTTCAATCAACTCTGACAGAGTCAATTTTAACACTATGCTGGTGTTTGTTTTGTCCCAAACTCTGTAGTGTTAATTTAACACTTCCTGCAGGTTCGGCAGTTCTTGGCCGGCTGTTAACCCGGTTCTCAACAGAGGTAAAAGCTAGAAACCCTGTGTTCAAAAGACATCATTCCACCAAATGCTTTCAGACACTTAATCAAGCCAAAATAGTGTGGGATCCACGGCATAAAGTAAGGGGGCTTTTCTGTGGTCATTTAAATATTAGAAGCATGGCTAATAAATGTGAACAGTTAGATCTACTGGTTAACTCAAGCATTGACTGCTTGGGACTGATGGAGACTTGGCTCAAACACTCCTCCCCAGAAGCTCTAGTAAACATGCCAGGCTATAATGTCTTCAGAAAGGACAGAGTTAAAGGGAAGGGTGGGGGGGCTCTGCTGTATATTAGAGACACCTTGCAATGTGAACAGATTGAATGGCCAGAGGAAGTTCAGCTGGAATGTGTGGGGATGGAGGTTACACTAACATCTGAGATGTCCTTTGTTTTGATTTGTCTGTATCGCCATCCATTGGCTCAGGTAGATTTCTATGATCAGCTAAAGTTGATTTTTAACATTTGTAATTTTAACAAGGAAGTCATTGTTTTTGGCGATCTGAATATTAATTGGGATGATAAAAAATGTAGGAAAAATCTCAAACAGTTAACAGCTCAGTATAACCTCTCCCAGATTGTACAAGAGGCTACTAGAATCACAAATCATTCTAAAACTAGAATAGATCTGCTGTTTACGAACAAAGGTGAAAGAATCAGCAAAACACACAACTTTCTGAGTGGCATATCAGACCATAACATGGTGTTTTTTGCCAGAAAACTAACAAAACAGCACTTAGGTAAACCTCTTAGGCCCAAAACATGTTTAATTAGCATACCAAAAAACCAGCAGCAGAACTTTGTTGAAGCCCTAAAAAGGGTCGACTGGAGTAACATCACCCAATACAAGGACATTGAGACTAGCTGTAACTTATTTCTAACTAAAATAAGTGGTAATTAACTCCTTTGCTACTAGAGGGACTTGTAGGAAAAGGAAAGGAGTCTCACTGCTCTGGACTGACAATAACTGCAGAAACCTAATGAAAGAGAGATCAGCTATTGAAACAATCACTAAACTCTGGCCTAACAATAGATCGACAGAAATTCACTCATGTAAGAAATAAGGTAACACATCACTTAAGGAAATGGCAAGAAAGTTTGGCAGTACATAAATAAATTAATGGGTTGGCAGAGCAACCAAAATGATAAAGAGCTGGAACTAAAGATTGATGGAATACTGGTAAAGGACCCCTATACCCTAGCCAGTAAGCTGAATGATTTCTTCTTGAACTCAGTCCATGAACTAATGAAATCTTTTAAACCCAAGTTTTTATATAATTCCATTAATAATGCACAGCCCATTTTTAATTTAGAAAAGATCCCAGAGGCTAAAGTAATAAAAATCATCAGAACTCTGAAATGCTCCAAAGCTAAGGATGTGTACAGGCTGGACTCAAATTTCTTAAAAACAAATTTACAATCCATGTTAAAACCAATCACACATCTGGTAAACATGTCAATTGTAAAAAGTACAGTACCATCAGCTTGGAAAATGGCAACAGTGACACCAATTTTTATATCTGGCTCTAGATTTGATATGACAAATTATAGGCCCATCAGCATTCTCTCTGTGATCTCAAAAGTAGCAGAAAAATGGATAGCTGACTTAGTTATTAAACATCTTGACAAAGGCCACACCCGCCTGCATCCTATGCAGTTTGGGTTTCGTGCTCGCCACTCAGAGTCAGCAAACTTTTTTTTTATTGAGAGGGTAAAAAGGCTGTTACTGTAGATAGGAGTTCTTGTGTTGTTGCTGTCTTCCTAGATCTTAAAAAGGCATTTGACACGGTTAGTCACCAAATTCTTCTGCCCAAACTAAGTAATTTTAACTTCTCACCTGCAGCTTTGCAGTGGTTTAAATCATATTTGCAAGATAGGAAACAGAGTGTGAGTGTTGCTGGTGTTAAATCTGCCTACCATAACTGTCCAGTCGGAATACCACAGGGTTCTATTTTAGGGCCACTACTGTTCTCACTGTAGATAAATGATCTGCCAGATGTGTGTTGTACTGTATATTCCCAGTACGAGTGTGTGTGTGAGTGAATGAGTGATAGAGGCTGCATTAGTCCTGACATCTGTGTTGACCAGGATTCAAGACTGGCTACTTGACTCATGTTTGATCGTGAACACCAAAAAGACCATGTGTATGTTTTTTTTTTTCCAAGAAGTCAGTAGAAGCAGTCAGATCCAATGTGTTTTTAGGGAGTGAGGAGCTTGAACTAGTAAAACAGTTTAAGTACCTCGGGGTGACATTGGACCCAACCCTAGCATTTAAAACTCCCATCAAGAAGGTCTCAAATACCATCAAGTTTAGTCTGCAGAATTTTAAACAAATTAGACCTTTCTTAACAACCGGTGCCGCCAAGGCGTACCTGCATTGTATGATCTTGTCTCACATCAATTACTGCTTCTCAAATTGGTCCTTCACAGGTGTCACGACTCTCAGACCAACTGAACAACTTTACAAGAGAGCCCTAAAGGTATTTGATAAAAGAACATATTCGTACCATTATTGCAACATCTTGGAAAAATATAACTAAGTTTTGATAATTTTAAGCTTTTTAAACATGCATGTGTGATCTATAAATCCCTACAAGGATTGTACCCACCTCCCCTGGAAGAGTTCATAAAAAAAACAGCCAGATAGGAGCATAGGGACCAGAGCTGTCATAAGAGGGGACTGTGAGGTGCAATTTAGATGCACAACATTTGCCCAAAACGTGTTATCAGTTCAGGGATGTTTGGAATGGAATAAGCTACCCATCAATATCAGAGAGTGTCCGTCTTTTGGGACTTTTAAAGTACGACTTACAGATTGGATCTTAGACAAACAAACCTGTGAGCATCTGTAATCATGTTCAGTCTGGGATCTCCCTTGTGCGTGTAACCGTATGTTGCACGCACAGGGGAGTTTATTCATACGTTTATATATGTGTAGTCATGTATACACGTGTGTGTACATGATTGTACATTGTACACATTTATATGGTTTTGGCTTTTTTATTTATTGGTCTATTGTGATTTTTGTGGGGTTTTTTTTAAGAACTTGCATTGTTAAGCGTTTTATGTTTCTTGTTTGGGGACTACGGATGGAATTTAGCATTTTTGCTAATTCCAGTGTATTTACAGTGCATATCTCATATATGCAGTGTTCATTTAATACGCATTGTCCCATCTAAATAAACAAATAAATGAATGAAATGAAAAGAATAAAGTTAAATCAACTTTTTAGTGTCATTTCAACTCTTTTTAACACTGGGAAATTAACTCTGAGAATTTTGCTGTAGTAAGTTAATAATCTGAGTATTGTGGAAGTTCCAGAGTTCGTGTTAACGTGCATTTTTGCCTTCCTCTCTTCTCCACACACTCCAGACTGCTTCGACCTGCGATGGGTCGCTCAAGTGTTGCACAACTGCCTGCCTCTACATTCGTCAACCTGTTATTTGCACTGATTGGAAACGAATTGCAGCTGAAATGCGAACAGATCAGTTGCGTCAACCTGCCTCTACTAAAGACCCTCTGCAATACACTGCCGTTATCTGCATTGTCATGCGTCGACGCAGAACCAGTCTTGCATCTACCTGCAATTTTGTTATCGCAGGTAGACGCAAGTAGTTGAAAACGAGTTGCAGCCTGCCATCTGACCTGGGCATTATTTGCAGTATGAGAGGTCCCGCAAGCCTCCATGGGGTTTTCACCTTTAGACTTATTATATGGGCAAAACTCACGTGGCATTTTAGACATGCTGTGGGAAAACTGGGAGGAGGGACCTTCATCGAGTAAAAATGAAATTCAATACGTTCTCAACCTGCACATAAAACTCCACACCTTTGCACACTTAACCCAGGAGAATTTGCGGCGGGCACAGGAATGTAAAACCTGGCTGTACAACAGGGGCATGCGCCTTAGAGAATTCATCCCAGAAGATAAAGTGCTCATATCATTGCCCACTTCGAGCTCCAAATTAGTTGCCAAGTGGCAAGGGCCCTTCAAGGTCACACAGCGAATCAGGGATGTCAACTATGAAGTGAGGCAAATGGATAGGGGAAGGACACTGCAAATATACCACCTCAACCTGCTAAAACCATGGAACTAGGGGATCCCTGTGGCGTTGGCATTGGTAGTTCCGCAGAAGGCAGAGCTGGGGCCGGAGGTCAAAAAATTAACTACTCAAACTGCTCTGGTCCCCTGTGGAGACCACCTCTCATCGGCCCAACTCATAGAGGTTGCCAGGTTGCAAGAGGAAATTTCCAATGTGTTCTTGCCCCTTCTTGGTTGCACCCACCTCATAGATCACCACACTGAAATGCCTCCAGGGGTGGTGGTGCAGAGCCACCCCTACTGCTTACCTGAACACAAGAAAAAGGTGGTTCAGGATGAACTCAAGGCCATGCTCGAAATGGGCATAATTGAGGAGTCCCACAGTGACTCGAGCAGCCTGGTGGTCCTGGTTCCCAAGGCTGATGGGTCAGTCCGGTTCTGTGTGGATTACAGAAAAGTCAACGTGGTGTCTAAATTTGATGCATACCCAATGCCTCGCATTGATGAGTTGCTTAATTGGTTAGGTGCTGCTTGATTTTATTTGACATTGAATTTGACAAAGGGATAATGGCAGATCACCTTGACCCCTCTATCCTGAGAGAAAATGATGTTTTCCATGCCATTTGGTTTACATCAATTCATCAAGCTTCCTTTTGGGCTATTTGGGGCTCCTGCTACATTCCAGCAGCTCATGGACAAGATCCTACGCCCCCACGCCGCCTATGCGTTGGGACTATGGTTGTCGTGAATGGTTTTGCACTCGGGTTTCCATCGGTGGGGGGGTTTATAGCATCAACGAAGCTGACTTTATGTTAGGACTGTTAATGTTATAGTCATGTTGTCTGTTGTTGCCCACCATCACCACAGGCTTGCTCATTGGGGATGAATTAGGAATAAAATTAGCTCATATTTTAAGTCATTCAAATTCTGTAAAGCTGCTTTGCGACAATGTTTTTATTGTTAAAAGCGCTATACAAATAAACTTGACTTGACTATGCAGCAGCCTACCTGGATAACATCATATATAGCAACGACTGGTTGCGGCACATAACACCTTAGGGTTGTCCTAGAGTCACTGAGGCATGTGGGTCTCACAGCTAACCCCCAAAAAAGTGTGCGACTGTGCATCCCCAAATTGACAAGACAACAGTGATTGCGGCCTGCCAGAGGCCCAAGACCAAAAAGGGGGTGAGACAGTTCCTGGGGCTGGCTGACTATTATCGCAGGTTCATACCTAATTATTCAGATGTCACCAGCCCGCTGATGACCAGTGGGGAACCAGGTACCTGCAGATCTTTTCTGTCTCAGTGTTCATTGATCTTGGAGCTAGAACCCATGGCTTTCCCCACAGAACGCTCCCGGGTAGCTTATGTCATCACGCTCCTCACCGACAAGGCCAGGGAATGGGGAACAGCAGTCTGGCACGCCGACGCGTCCTTTTGTTCCAGCTTCAAGGACTTCTCTGAGGAAATGAGGCAAACATTCGACCGCTCTCTGTCCGGTTAGGAAGCAGCTAGGGAGCTCATGGAGCTGCGGCAGGAGCCCCGATCTACCTCGGACTATGCCATCGAGTTCTGGACGTTGGCGGCATCATGCGACTGGAACGAGAGTGCCCAGGTCGACGCGTTCCTACATGGCTTTTCCGACATCAAGGACGAAATGGTATCTCGGGAACTGCCATTGGACTTTGCCACTTTCATGGACCTCGCCAATCGTATCGACACTTGGGTCCTACAATGTAGGAGAGAGAAGAGCCACCTCAGCTGCAACTTCTCCCCACTTCCCGCCTCATCCATCGAACCCATGCAGGTAGATTGGGTGCGGGTGTCAGAAGAGAAATGACTGCACCGGCAGAACACGGGGGCCTGCTTCTACTGCAGTCAGCAAGGACAGATCTGCCAAGCCTGCCCGCTAAAAAGTACAAGCCCACCAGTTAATCAAGGGGTCCTGGTGGGCAATGCTCGGAACCAGTCCCCTGCTGACCGACTGTTGCTCCCCGTTATCATCACGCATAACAACTGGCATCACCATCTTCGGACACTCGTTGACTCGGGGGCGGACAGGAACCTGATCTGCTCTGCCACCGCCAAGGATCTCGGAATCCCGTTACTCACCCTCAAGGTCCCTCTCACCATCCTGACACTCAATGGCACTGGCTTGACCACCATCACTCACCTCACCACTCCACTCACCCTAAGGATTTCAGGCAGTCACTCCAAAATGATACAACTTCACATCATGAACAACCCTCACGTTCCCGTTATTCTTGGACTACCCTGGTTGATGCAGCACAATCCCCACTTAAACTGGACTGATCACACCATCTTAGGCTGGAGTCCTTCCTGCCTGGCCTCTTGCCTGAACTCCGCTCTGTCTCCCACCAAACCACCATAGCCCTCAGCCAGTGAGTTTCCCAACCTCTCTCACGTGCCTCCGGAATATCTGGACCTCAAGCCAGTTTTTAGTAAAACCTGAGCAGTGTCCCTCCCTCCTCACAGGCCTTATGATTGCAGGATCGACCTCCTGGACGGGATGGCACCACCCAAGGGACGTCTCTACTCTCTCTCACCCGCCGAATGACAGGCCATGGAGAAGTACATCACGGAGTCACTGGCAGCTGGGGTCATCCACCCTTCCTCCTCTCCAGCAGGGGCAAGGTTCTTCTTCATCAAAAAGAAGGACAAGTCACTCCATCTCTGCATTGACCATCAAGGTCTCTACGCCGTCACGGTCAAGAACCGCTACCCACTACCGCTCATGACCACAGCCTTCAAACTACTCCAGGGAGCTAAGGTGTTCACTAAACTGGACTTACACAACACCTATCACCTAGTTAGGATCAGGGAAGGGAACGAGTAGAAAATGGCCTTCAACACCAGAGGCCACTATGAGTACCTCGTAGTCCCTTTTGGCCTGACCAACGTGCCTGCGGTATTTCAGGCTCTAGTTAACGACATCTTAAGGGACTTCATTAACACCTTTGTCTTCGTATACAAGGATGACATCTTGATTTTCTCTCACTCCCTGGAGGAATATCTGGGTCACGTCCGGCAGGTCCTCCAACGCCTGCTAGAAAATAAACTGTTCATTAAGGTGGAGAAAAGCGAGTGCCACCAAAGCTCCGTCTTGTTCCTGGGGTTCATCGTCGCTCCGGTGAAGATTCAAATGGACCCCCTCAAGTTGGAGGCAGTCGCTGACTGGCCCGCCCCATCTTCAAGACGAGAGCTCCAGCACTTCCTAGGATTTGCCAGCTTCTATAGGTGCTTCGTTTGCAACTTCAGCACAGTGGCCGGACCTCTCTCAGCCCTGACCTTGACCAAGACCCAATTCAAGTGGGAAGAGGAAGCAGAGAAAGCCTTTTCCACACTCAAGCACAGGTTTACCACAGCACCCGTTCTCACCATACCCAATCCAACCAAGCAGTTTATTGTCGAGGTTGACACTTCTGAGTCAGGGGTCAGAGCAATACTATCCCAGAGGGCCAGTGATGACAAGGTCCACCCATGCTCCTTCTTCTCCCGCCGGCTATCCCCAGCTGAACGGAATTACGACATTGACAACCGAGAACTACTGGCTGTTAAACTAGCCTTGGAGGAATGGAGGCACTAGCTCGAGGGGTCGGAGTTCCCCTTCCTTGTCTGGACCGACCATAAGAATCTGGAGTACCTCAAGTCCGCCAAACACCTGAAATCCCATCAAGCCCGTTGGTCTCTCTTCTTCTCTCGGTTCAACTTCACGCTCTCCTACCGCCCAGGCTCCAAGAACGGCAAACCCGATGCCCTGTCCAGGATGTTCTCTTCCCACCAAGAGGAGTCTAAGCCACCCGAGACCATCCTTTGTCCATGCTACCTGGTGGGAGCCGCCATTCTAGAGGTTGAGATGCTCATGCAGAAGGCCCTGGAGCAGGACCCCAGTGAAGGTAACCCCAACAACACTTCTCCTAACCATCTGTTTGTTCCCTGTCCTGTGCGAACCCAGGTGCTGCAGTGGGGTCATGGCTCCAAGCTGATCTCTCTGTTTCATTAGGTTTCTGCAGTTATTGTCAATCCAGGGCAGTGAGACTTCTTTCCTTTTCCTACAAGTCCCTCTAGTAGCAAAGGAGTTAACTACCACTTATTTTAGTTAGAAATAAGTTACAGCTAGTCTCAATGTCCTTGTATTGGGTGATGTTACTCCAGTCGACCCTTTTTAGGGCTTCGAGAAAGTTCTGCTGCTGGTTTTTCGGTATGCTAATTAAACATGTTTTGGGCCTAAGAGGTTTACCGAAGTGCTGTTTTGTTAGTTTTCTGGCAAAAAACATCATGTTATGGTCTGATATGCCACTCAGAAAGTTGTGCGTTTTGCTGATTATTTCAACTTTGTTTGTAAACAGCAGATCTATTCTAGTTTTAGAATGATTTGTGATTCTAGTAGCCTCTTGTACAATCTGGGAGAGGTTATACTGAGCTGTTAACTGTTTGAGATTTTTCCTACATTTTTTATCATCCCAATTAATATTCAGATCGCCAAAAACAATGACTTCCTTGTTAAAGTTACAAATGTTAAAAATCAACTTTAGCTGATCATAGAAATCTACCTGAGCCAATGGATGGCGATACAGACAAATCAAAACAAAGGACATCTCAGATGTTAGTGTAACCTCCATCCCCACACATTCCAGCTGAACTTCCTCTGGCCATTCAATCTGTTCACATTGCAAGGTGTCTCTAATATACAGCAGAGCCCCCCCACCCTTCCCTTTAACTCTGTCCTTTCTGAAGACATTATAGCCTGGCATGTTTACTAGAGCTTCTGGGGAGGAGTGTTTGAGCCAAGTCTCCATCAGTCCCAAGCAGTCAATGCTTGAGTTAACCAGTAGATCTTCTAACTGTTCACATTTATTAGCCATGCTTCTAATATTTAAATGACCACAGAAAAGCCCCCTTACTTTATGCCGTGGATCCCACACTATTTTGGCTTAAGTGTCTGAAAGCATTTGGTGGAATGATGTCTTTTGAACACAGGGTTTCTAGCTTTTACCTCTGTTGAGAACCGGGTTAACAGCCGGCCAAGAACTGCCGAACCTGCAGGAAGTGTTAAATTAACACTACAGAGTTTGGGATAAAATAAACACCAGCATAGTGTTAAAATTGACTCTGTCAGAGTTGATTTAACACTATAAAATTTGCTGTGTAAATTTCAACCTTACCATGCCCAATTGAATGGCTCCATCTTATCATGCATGAACAAAATAGAGGTCACACATTCCCTAAATGTTACTCTCAAGTTGGGGAGCAAAAAGAAAAGGAGCTCATTAACAGACACCCATTTCCAGCAAGGTGCATGACCAACAGAAAACAAAAGCATGAGCTGATGATGCCACCTCTCTAGGTAACACAGCATGTCTTAAAGGCACATTTCATAATTTTGATTATCACAACGTCTGACCGCAATTAAGGATTTGGTGCAAAATACCTGTGTCCACTCGCCACCCGACCAATTGCAGGTCGCAGCATGCGTCTTTCTGCCGTCTGACCTGGGCGTAACAGGAGCTCAAGCCATTTATCCCAATTTCATGTGTCCTCGCTTACAAACTTTCGAATTAGAGTTTTGAGTGTTTGATTAAATCGTTCCACTAAACCATCCATTTGTGGGTGATAAATGCTGGTGCAGATGGATTTAATTCCCAGTAACCCATACAGTTTGCGAAGTGTTCATGACATAAAGGTAGTGCCTTGGTCAGTCAGGATTTCTTTCGGAATTCCAACTCAGGAGATAACACAGAAGAGTGCATCCACAATATTGCATGCTGAAATATTGCAGGGAGGCACTGCTTCCGGATATCATGATGCTTAGTCCACCAGAACTAAAATAGTGATATCCTCATGATGACCGTTCTAATGGCCCGACGAGATCCATACCAATTCTTTCGAAGGGGGTCTTGATTAGAGGGAGAGGGTGCAAAAGCAGAGAAAGCCTCCACAACAACACTTCTCCTAACCATCTGTTTGTTCCCTGTCCTGTGCAAACCCAGGTGCTGCAGTGGGGTCATGGCTCCAAGCTGGCCTGTCATCCAGGAGCCGCCCGGACCCTGGCTCTCATCCAGCAGCGCTTTTGGTGGCCATTCATCAAGGAGGACCTCCAGGAGTTCGTGGCAGCCTGCGACACATGCTCCTGGAACAAGACAGCCAATCGACCCCCTGCCGGCTTGCTAAGACCCCTCCCGACTCCGCATCGACCTTGGTCTCACATTGCCCTGGACTTCATCACAGGACTCCCCAACTCAGGAGGCAACACATGTATCCTCACTGTTATTGACTGTTTTTCTAAGATCGTCCATTTCATGTCTGTGAAGATTCTCAATCATCCAGGTCATAGTAAACTGTGGGTGGTAGAAAAGAGCAACTGGACTTGCTTGAAGATTCTTGAAAACGTTTCACCTCTCGTCCGAAAGGAAGCCTTTCGGACGAGAGGTGAAACGTTTTCAAGAATCTTCAAGCAAGTCCAGTTGCCCTTTTCTACCACCCACAGTTTATCGTCCATTTCATTCCTTTGCCCAAGCTCTCCTCAGCCAAAGAGACTGCAGAACTACTCATCCACCACGTTTTCCACCTACATGGTCTGCCTACCGACATTGTTTCTGACCGGGGTCCTCAGTTCACTGCACAGTTCTGGAGAGCCTTCTGCAAACTCATCGGGGCCACCTGTAGTCTCTTCTCAGGCTTCCACCCACAGACCAATGGCCAGGCAGAACGGGCAAACCAGGCTTTGGAGGTTGCACTCAGGTGCATGGCGTCCAGGGATGCCAGTTCTTGGAGCAGGTACCTACCCTGGATCGAGTATGCACATAACATGCTCCCTTCCTCTGCCACAGGTCTCTTTCCATTCCAGTGCTCACTAGGTTACCAACCACCACTGTTCCTCAGCCAAGAGGAGGAGGTCACCGTACTCTCAGCCCAGCTCTTTATACGCTGCTGCAGGAGGACGTGGGCATTGGCCTGGAGAAGACCCATTCTCTCCGCACTCGCATCCAAGAGGCAGACCAACAAACAAACATCGCTCCAAGGCACCCACCAACCAAGTAGGTCAACGAGTTATGCTCTCCACGTGCCACTTGGGACCATCTCTCGCAAGCTAGCACCCAGGTTCCTTGGACCCTTCCTCATCAAGAAGGTAATAAACCCATGTTCTGTTAGACTCGCATTACCACTCACCATGCGACATGTTCGCCCTACCTTTCATGTATCTCAGCTTAAACCTCTGGTCTCCAGTCCTTTGTGAGGCAGAGGTCTCCAGTACCTGGTGGACTGGGAGGGTTACGGCCCCGAGGAGAGAAGTTGGGTCCCCGCCAGGTTCATACTGGACCCAACACTCATCACGGAGTTCCACCGGCAACACCCAGACACTCTTCCTAAAGCGCCTGGAGGTGCTCATTGGGGGGGGGGGGGGGGGGGGGGGGTATTGTCATGCTCCGCCCCGGACTTCCACTCTGGAGATTTATTATCTCCCAGTTCAGCGCTAATCCGGATCCGGGATGGGACTTCCATCTTGCTGGCATTCACTTCCTGGTTTGTTTTGCTGTGTATAAAAAGGCCATTTTCAGAAGGGGACTTTGCCAACTTAACAAATGAAGAGTTATTATGGGGAATAAAAATGATTGAAGATAATGGAAATGTATTAGGAAAGAAATATATTAGTGAGGGTGCACTTGATAATTTTACATTATTTGAACTGAAAAGAGCATTAGTGGGTGTTAAAAATACGTCTCCAGGTAAAGATAGAATTTGTTACAAAATGATTGAACAATTATCTGATGTGGCTAAAAGTGTGATTTTAAAGTTATATAATAAAATTTGTGAGCAAGGTAAGCTGCCCTCTAGTTGGAAACATTCAGTAGTGGTACCTATAGCTAAACCAGGTAAGGATAAAGCAGAGGTCAAAAGCTATAGGCAAGGCAAGGCAAGTTTATTTATATAGCCCATTTCATACACCGTGGCAGTTCAATGTGCTTTACAGAAGTAAAAGCAAAACAGTAAATAGAAAATAAAATTACATAAAATAAATGGGGAAGAAAATTAATAAGAATTAAACAATAGTAGAAATAAAATAATAAAATGAGATAAAAGTTTAATTTAAAAAAAGAAGTAAAAGTTCAGTAAAAAACAGCAGAATAAAATAGAATAGAAGTTAAGTAAAATTTAAAACATGGAGAGACTGTAAAAGTAAAGAGTTTAAAACATGTAGAGATGGCAATATTAATAATTTAGCAGAAAGCATCTGAAAACAGCTTGGTCTTTAGTCTAGATTTGAAGCTGCCAACAGCAGGAGCATTTTTAATGTCCTCTGGCAGTTGGTTCCATAGCTGTACTGCATAGTAGCTAAAAGCTGCTTCACCACACTTTGTTTTAACAACAGGTTTTACCAGTAAATTTTTCTGTTGCGATCTGGTAGATCTGATTGGGTTAGGCCGCTGCAACATATCAGAGAGGTAATTGGGCCCTGGACCATTTAGAGATTTGTACACCAGCAGCAATGCCTTAAAGTCAATTCTGTAGCTTACTGGAAGCCAGTGAAGGGACCTTAGAATTGGAGTAATGTGCTCTGTTCTTTTTGTTCGAGTGAGAACCCTCGCCGCTGCATTTTGAACCAGCTGAAGTCGTTTGACGTTTTTTTTTGGCAGGCCTGTGAAAAGGCCATTGCAGTAATCAACCCTACTAGAGATGAAGGCATGTATTAGTTTTTCCAGATCATTTTTTGACATAAGTCCTCTTAGTTTGGAAATGTTTTTTAAATGATAAAATGCTGTTTAAGTGATTACTTTCATATGCCTCTCAAAGTTTAGCTCGCTGTCAATGAAAACACCAAGATTTTTAACCATTTCTTTTGTTTTAATCCCCTTTGTGTCAAGAATAGTGGTAATCCTGATTCTTTCATCTTTTTTTACAAATAGAATTACTTTTGTTTTATCTGTGTTCAGCTGAAGAAAATTTTGTGACATCCAGTTGTTGATTTGATCGATACACTGGTAGAGACATTCAAGGGGGGCATAATCATTAGGTGATAGAGCAAGATAAATTTGGGTATCATCTGCATAGCAGTGATATAAAATTGAATTGTTCTTGATAATTTGCCCAAGTGGGAGCATATAAAGGTTGAAAAGTAATGGTCCAAGAATCAACCCCTGGGGGACACCACAGGTCAAGGACATTGACGCTGAGGTACAATTTCCCATGGTAACAAAGAAGCTTCTATCTTTTAAGTATGATTTTAACCAATTGATAACTTTACCAGTCAACCCAACCCAATGTTCAAGTCGATATAGCAGTATGTTGTGATCAACAGTATCAAAAGCTGCACCGAGGTCCAGTAACACCAGGACCGATGTTTTGCCTGCATCAGTATTAAGACATATGTCATTTATAACTTTAATCAGCGCTGTTTCAGTGCTATGATTGGCACGAAATCCTGATTGATTGAAAGTTATCAAAACAGCTGTTTGATATCAAGAAGGCAGTTAATTGATTGAAGACAATTTTTTTCAAGGATTTTCCCGATGAATGGTAGATTTGATATTGGGCTGTAGTTATTTAATACTGAAGCATCCAGATTATTCTTTTTAAGTAGGGGCTTTACAACAGCTTTTTTCAAGGACACAAGAACAATGCCAGTCTCTAGGGATGTATTTATGATTTGAAGCACATCTGTAATTATAAGATGTAGAACAGACTTAAAAAAAGTTGGTGGGCAGAATGTCCAATTCAGATGTTGAGGAACTGAGATTTTGTACAGTTTTTTCAAGAGTCTCATAATCAATTAAACAAAATTCTGACATTGTGTTGAAGTTATCTGTCTGTGCCACTGGTGATTGCAGTTTTTCAATTATTTGCAACTGAGATATATTATGAGCAATATTCTGCCGTATTTTATCAATTTTACCTTTGAAGAAGGATGCAAACTCATTGCATTTATTAACTGAGAGAAGTTCAGGTGCTAATTGTGGTGGGGGATTAGTTAGCTTCTCTACTGTTGAAAATAGCACACGGGCATTGTTCATATTCCTGTTTATGATGTTGGAGAAGAAAGACTGTCTTGCTTTATGAATTTCATAATTATATTTACAAAGCATCTCTTTATGGATTTGATAATGGATGTGAAGTTTAGTTTTGCGCCATTTTCTTTCAGTCTTTCTACATTCTCTCTTTAACAGTTTAACAGCTGGGTACTGCTTCCATGGTGCTTTCTGCTTATCATTGACTCTTGATTTTGAATGGAGCAATATCATTCATAATTTGGGTCATATTTAAATTAAAAATTTCCAGTAAATCATCTACAGAGTCTGACATTTTGGTTGAGATCCGAGAGAGAGCTTCCTCAAAGAGAACACGTGTTGTCGTTTATGACTCTCCTACCCATAGTCGTTGAGCTGTTCTGAATGTGAGGAGACATAGAAACATCAGAGAAAACACAAAAATGATCAGATAAGGCCAGGTCAACAACAGTAGTAGAAACAGTAAGACCCTTTGTGATGATGAGGTCAAGGGTATGACCATGAGAGTGGGTCGGCCCCTGTACATGTTGTACAAGGTTGAAGTTGTCAATGAGTGCAAGTAGTTCATTGGCATAGGTGTTTTCAGAATTATCTACATGCAAGTTAAAATCCCCAGATATAATAAGACAGTCAAACTAACATCTAATCTTTGTAAGTTAATGGAAAGGATGATAACTAAGAGGTTAGTATACGAGATTGAAAAAAGAAGTCTTTTCTCTCCACATCAAGGTGGGTTTAGAAATGGCCGTACTATGGATCCAATAATCTGCCTAGAAAATGAAATTAGGAAAGCTCAAGCAAATAAGGAGTCAGTCTTGGCAACATTCTTTGATATTGAAAAAGCATATGATATGCTCTGGAAAGAGGGTCTTTTACTTAAATTGAATAAAATGGGAATAGAAGGCAAAATGTTCAATTGGATTAGAGATTTTTTAAAGAATAGAACCATAGAGGTAAGAGTTGTAGCGAGCCATTCAAAAATCTACGATATAGAAAATGGTACCCCACAGGGTAGCATCTGCAGCCCAATTCTATTTAATATAATGATTAATGATGTTTTTAACAATATTGACTCCAGAATCAGTAGAGCACTTTATGCAGATGATGGAGCACTGTGGGTGAGAGGCCGCAATTCTGATAGTCTAAGGAACAGAATGCAAATAGCTATAAACGAGGTTGAAAGATGGTCACATGAGTGGGGGTTTCATTTATCGGTTGAAAAGACACAAGTTATATGTTTCTCAAAAAAAAGGGTTAACCCTACAGTGGACATCAGGTTGTAGGGGCAGACACTCAAACAAACGGATAATTTAAGATACTTTGGTGTATGGTTCAATAACAAACTTTCTTTTAAAAATCATATTCAAAAGGTTATAGACAAATGTAAAAAGGGAATTAATATTCTGAAATGTTTAGCAGGGAATGACTGGGGGGCATCAAGCACATCCTTGAAAAGAATTTATAGTGCCCTAATCCGACCAGTATTGGATTATGGATGTATAGCATATAATTCAGCAGCCAAGACTTCCTTGTTAGAGCTAAACAAGATACAAGCCAAAGCCCTCCGTATACGTTGTGGTGCCTTCAGGACCTCTCCAGTCCCAGCACTTCAGGTGGAAGTAGGGGAGATGCCACTGGACCTCAGGCGACTGAAATTATCAGTATCATATTGGCTAAACCTACAGGGTCATGAAGACAATCACCCAACCAAACAGGTACTAAGGGAATGCTGGGAGTATGGTTGACCCGTACGCAGTTTTGGGCGGGATGGTAATCAGCAGGCAGATCAATTGGGGATCAGTGACATTCCTCTTTGCAAAACAATTACAAGGTCAATCATTCTCCCTTGGTTATTTTATTTCCCTATTGTAAATTTGAAAACTAAGGAGATGGCAAACCAGAATGTACAGCAGTATTTAGAAGTAATGTATGATGACACGACACAGATAATATACAGATGCTTCTAAAGACGAAACTGGTAAGACAGGAGCAGCAGTATTCGTCCCCAGCTACAATATAAGTATTGGGAAAAGGACGTCAGATCACTTGTCAATTTTTTCAGCAGAAATGATGGCTATTATACTGGCCCTGCAGTGGGTGGAGGAGGTGAAGCCTAGTAAAGCAGTTATTTGCTCAGATTCTATGTCTTCCTTAAATATTATCCAGAGTGGGAAATCTACATGCCGACAAGAACTCTTAGATGAAATTAACCATCTCGTATTTAAGATAAATCGACATAAAACTTTTATTCAGTTCACATGGGTTCCAGCTCATAAGGGGGTTGAGGGTAATGAGAAGGTGGATAAAATGGCCAAAAGAGGCCATCAAGGCAAATGAGGTTGAGTTAGAAGTCCCATTAAGCAAGGCAGAAATTAAAGTAATAATTAAAGGCAACATCAACAAAATGTGGCAGGAGAGATGGAATACAGAGGAGAAAGGAAGGCATCTATATAATTTACAAAAGGAGGTGGTGTTTAGAAGGGAAGATTTTTGTTTGGTTATCCTCGTAATTGGTTTACGGGAAGATTTTTGTTTGGTTATCCTCGTAATTGGTTTATGGGAAGATTTTGTTTGGTTATCCTTGTAATTGGTTTACGGGAAGATTTTGTTTGGTTATCCTCGTAATTGGTTTACGGGAAGATTTTGTTTCGTTATCTTCGTAATTGGTTTACGGGAAGATTTCTGTTTGGTTATCCTCGTAATTGGTTTACGGGAAGATTTTGTTTGGTTATCCTCGTAATTGGTTTACGGGAAGATTTTGTGTGGTTATCCTCGTAATTGGTTTACGGGAAGATTTTGTTTGGTTATCCTCGTAATTGGTTTACGGGAAGATTTTTGTTTGGTTATCCTCGTAATTGGTTTACAGGAAGATTTTGTTTGGTTATCTTCGTAATTGGTTTACGGGAAGATTTTTGTTTGGTTATCTTTGTAATTGGTTTACAGGAAGATTTTGTTTGGTTATCCTCGTAATTGGTTTACGGGAAGATTTTGTTTGGTTATCCTCGTAATTGGTTTACGGGAAGATTTTGTTTGGTTATCCTCGTAATTGGTTTACGGGAAGATTTTTGTTTGGTTATCCTCGTAATTGGTTTACGGGAAGATTTTGTTTGGTTATCCTCGTAATTGGTTTACGGGAAGAATTTTGTTTGGTTATCCTCGTAATTGGTTTACGGGAAGATTTTGTTTGGTTATCCTCGTAATTGGTTTACGGGAAGATTTTTGTTTGGTTATCCTCGTAATTGGTTTACGGGAAGATTTTGTTTGGTTATCCTCGTAATTGGTTTACGGGAAGATTTTTGTTTGGTTATCCTCGTAATTGGTTTACGGGAAGATTTTGTTTGGTTATCCTCGTAATTGGTTTATGGGAAGATTTTTGTTTGGTTATCCTCGTAATTGGTTTACGGGAAGATTTTTGTTTGGTTATCCTCGTAATTGGTTTACGGGAAGATTTTGTTTGGTTATCCTCGTAATTGGTTTACGGGAAGATTTTGTTTGGTTATCCTCGTAATTGGTTTACGGGAAGATTTTGTTTCGTTATCTTCGTAATTGGTTTACGGGAAGATTTCTGTTTGGTTATCCTCGTAATTGGTTTACGGGAAGATTTTGTTTGGTTATCCTCGTAATTGGTTTACGGGAAGATTTTGTGTGGTTATCCTCGTAATTGGTTTACGGGAAGATTTTGTGTGGTTATCCTCGTAATTGGTTTACGGGAAGATTTTGTTTGGTTATCTTCGTAATTGGTTTACGGGAAGATTTCTGTTTCGTTATCTTCGTAATTGGTTTACGGGAAGATTTTGTTTGGTTATCCTCGTAATTGGTTTACGGGAAGATTTTGTGTGGTTATCCTCGTAATTGGTTTACGGGAAGATTTTGTGTGGTTATCCTCGTAATTGGTTTACGGGAAGATTTTGTTTGGTTATCCTCGTAATTGGTTTACGGGAAGATTTTTGTTTGGTTATCCTCGTAATTGGTTTACGGGAAGATTTTGTTTGGTTATCCTCGTAATTGGTTTACGGGAAGATTTTTGTTTGGTTATCCTCGTAATTGGTTTACGGGAAGATTTTGTTTGGTTATCCTCGTAATTGGTTTACGGGAAGATTTTGTTTGGTTCATGGGACAATTTGGCTGGAGTTTCTCTAAGCTCCGGTGAGGTGGGACGAGGGCTGATAGGGCATGCCCGCCCTCTGAGCACCAATACTCGTCAAGAAGAGCAAGGATTAACTCGAGCATAAATCTCTTAATATTGTTAATATTCTACTCCATTCTATTTTACTATTTCAGCGAGAAGGCTAGAATTCTTCTGTGACCTTGTGTCTCACTGTGTATTGTACTGTTATGATAACACATTGCTCGAGACATAATATTGATATCTTTTGAACATTCTATCAGGACGTGACCTGCTCAAGGTCTGACTACAGGCTCAGTTTTGATTTATTCTCATGCAAGCATTTGCAACGATTAATATCCCTTGAGATCACACCTCAGCCCGGTAGATGGCAGTAATACACATCGATTGTTAACCACCAATAAATCGACAGAAGAAGAAGAAGGGGACTTTGCCAGAACGTCTTGCTGGTTTTTCACATCGTCTCTGTGCCATTTTTGCTTCTTGGATTTTGCTCTCCCTTTTGCCTGTTTCTTGTCTCAGTTTTTTGCACTACGTTTTTGTCTTTTTTCATGTTTGTTGTGCTATGTTTTTGTCTCAAGTTTTTTTTGTCTGGACTATTTTTATGCTAGTGTTTTTTGTCCTTGCCTGCCTCATTTTTTTGTCCCTAGCCTTTTCTGGATTATTTTTGGTTTATTTTTTACCCCCTATTAAATATTTATTATTGGATTTACTGGTCTGTGTTCTGCTCTTGGATCCTACTCACCACCCATAACACCAAGAGACATTCCGGAGTTCTGTATATCTGCAATCCTCTTTCTCAGATTTGCACTGAGCTCCTTGGACTTTCCCATTTTACTGTGTGTTGGTCAATCCAATGAGTGCTGTAAACAAGCCCTTTTTATGAAGGCATAGAGAAGCTACCAGCTGTAGTCAATCATGACCACTAACAGGAATTTAAGAGACCTCGGCCTTGGCAAGATAAGAGACATTTTGGAAGTTTCAGCACCTCTGAATTAATAATCTAAGTGAGCATATGTAAATGTTTGACACTGTATGTATAATTTTGACCCTGTATTGATTTCAGAAAACCCAAAGAAAATTAAAACTTGTGCACCAGATCTTGTGGGGTTTTTTTTAATTAAAGATGGATGCTGGACAATCATTCTGCCACAGACAAAGAACAGTTCAAAGAAATTACTGAAAGCCCAAATATTGCCATGACATTCATGTCCAAGATGACATTCATATCACTGTATGTAAACTTCTGACCACAACTATATATACATAGTGTGTGTGTGTGTGTGTGTGTGTGTGTGTGTGTGTGTGTGTGCGTGCGCATTTTGCAGTGCTTCAAGTTGTTTGTGGTTTTTTTTTTCTTTTTTTCGTTCATTGTACTTTGAGGGACAGTCTTCTGGAAGAGACCATGTGCTATAGTTATGGCAACATGAGTTACTTTTGGGTTAAGTATGAAGTGTTTTGGTGGTTTTAGAGCATTTTGCACTAACTGATGTGCTCAGGTGCATGTTTGTAAAACACACTGTGTGAAGCTTTTTGAAAAAGTAGACATGGTACTGAGAGAAGTGTGAAAACAATTGTAAAAAAAAATCCTGTATATGCCAGTGAGAGTGTTCAAAGTGTAATGATGTGTTTCTGCAACAAGTTCATAATAGCCCACATATTTATGATGTCATACAGTTTGGATCAAATTACATGAACTTTTTTTTTCAAATATTGTGGTGCTTCTATAACGTTTCTTCTCACAACACTGGTTTTCCTGTTAATGCCTTGCTAGTCATGGGTCGATACAGAGTTGGGTAGAGTAGCCAAAAATTGTACTCAAGTAAGAGTATTGTTACTTTAGAATAATATTACTCAAGTAAAAGTAAAAAGTAGTCGTCCAATTAATTACTTGAGTAAGAGTGAAAAGTACTAAGTGAAAAAACTACTAAAGTACTGAGTAACTGCTGAGTAACTTTTGTTTATTGATCAGGACGTCATAACAGGCAGAGATTTCATATATATTTCACACATAAACTGTGTGTGTAGTTCTGTGTATTAACAATAACAAGAAGAAACTCAAGGCAGTCTGCACATAAACCATAACTGTGTGTGTGTGTGTGTGTGTGTGCATGTTCACTCCATGAAGTGACTGTTGAGCTTTAACAGCAGCTGGCTCTCAGTTTTGCGCTGTGAAGCTGTGACCTTTTAGCCGTGAACAGGTGAAAACAATAATAAATTAAATATTAATTAATTAAATCTTTACAAAGTAACAGAATAACAAAACAATGGGTAGAGGTTACAAAGAAAAAGAAGAAAAAGGCAGTCAAGCTAACAAGCGGTCAAGCTAACAAGCTAATGCCCTTCCTTTTGTGAACAAGCACTTGTAGACAAATAATAAAACAAATCTCACAGAAAAAAAAACACCTAAAGTCTTCACAAATCCCTCTAATCCACAACAAATACAGTAGTTTGAAAAATGGAGATTTCACAAACGATATGTTAGGCGTTTTGTTATTTAGTAAGTTTTCACCAGTCTTCCATTCCCAGTTTTTGGCCAGAGCCGTGTACAACTGCAACGCTATTGAGGAGCTGACATCAGGCGAGCAACCTTATTTTCATGAGCATTTTTTGGTTTCACGTCAATAAAAAGTGATTGTTAGGAAGATTTTTTGTAGTTTTATTTCTTGGTTCTCTGGTGTGTGTGTGTGTGTTGCCACCCGTCCCATAAAATACGGAATCGTCCTTTATTTGGCAATTAAATCTTGTGTCCCGTATTGAACCGATATGGGACGCGATTTGATCCGTATTTTCATAAATGTCCAATACACATGTCTGTCTCACACATAACACTAAATCTAACAATAATGAACAAAATAAAACAGGAAATACTCCGTTGCGGGATCTACCCAGGACACAAACCCCTCCACTGCGTCACGCTCTGTGGCTGCCTGCGTCACTGCAGGTGGCGCTGTCACGGTTGCCTAGAGACAGACAACACACACTGGCGCTGCTCAAAAAACCCGGGCCTTTTAAAAATGTCTGCTGCACCCGGGACTCCACCACGTCCTCAAAAGCATAAACGCTTACAAAAATACAGACGTGAGTGGGAAGAGGCACATCCTTGGCTGGACAGCGTGAGTGGAGACGACTACAGAGCAAACTGTAAACAGACATACGTTTGTTGTTTTTGTTGTTTTTTGTTCTCTTTTTTCCTCTCTAAGTAAAAATGTCCCCAAGGTTCACAAAGAGAGTCCCTACACCAAGAACAGTTCTGCACTTACATTTACAGTGATATTAAGTTCTCAATATATTTAGATTATATTTTAAAAGTTCATTGTTGCCCACTTGTACATTATACATTTTTACAGCATTGGCAATAAAGCATTTCAAGCTTTAACCTCCTAAGGCCCAAGCTGTTTTTTTTACATGCATTTTTTATTTCTCTTTGCTATTTGGGCTTATTAGAACCTGATTAGAATAAAAACTAAGCATCATCTTTTGATAAGATGTACTTTTAGAGAAAAAGTATGTCCACATATGTGGGTTCTTGTTCCGAATTTCCATAAAGTGCTGTCCACGCATGTGACCGCTAAGCCCTAGGAGGTTAAGTATGAGTAATTGCTTTCTTGATCACCCCTTTACTAAAAACACCTACAAAATAAAACATACCACTGCTGTGGGCACCCCACCCCATGGGAGTCGTGCCTGTGGTGGTCATGGCCCCAAGGAGCCATGGTGGGCATGCCTTATTTTCATTTCTGAATGGTGGCAACCCTAGTGTGTGTGTTATCTTGCCGTCTGAGGCCGCAGTGCGTCAATACATTTCCACAAAACAATGTATTTTACAGTTATTTATGATGTTACAACAGGGCTAACGTCTGCCTACGAAGACAGCCAAAAGCACACAGCCTACTGACCGCAATGTGTTTCCTCAAATTCAACGTTGAGTTTTTATAAGCTGAAACGTCCACTGGTTTGGGGAGACACATGTGACACCGCATAACATAACGATTATTTTTTGTTGTTTGGAGAGTGAACATGGTTTGTATGTGTGGCCGGGGTGTGCCTCTTCAGCTTGATGAGAAACGCTGGCCGCTGTCTCTGCCATTTTTCTTCTGCTTCCATGCTCTTTTCCACCTGGACTGCTCTTGCCGCGGGAATTTTGTGTGCGGGCGCGCGCGGCAGCTTGGCTCTGTTTGATTGGCGAAATGGAGTTAAACCATAGCTCCTCCCACTATGGCTCTGGCTGCTACATTTGATTGGTGAGATGCGGTCATGTGACAGAGCCTCTGCTGGAAGTCTCGACAAAACATAAACAAACAGACCACGCATCGCACGGATCAATAAAAATAAAGTAGCGAGTAATGAGCAGAATATAGCCCAATGTAACGGAGTAAAAGTACCGCTTCTTCTTCACAAATATACTCAAGTAAAAGTAAAAAGTATGCTGCATTAAAACTACTCTTACAAGTACAATTCATCCAAAAAGTTACGCAAGTAAATGTAACGGAGTAAATGTAGCGCGTTACTACCCACCTCTGGGTAGCTAGGGCCAGCCCAAGCTTTTATTGGGCCTGAAGCAGAATTTGATTTGGGGGCCCCACTGCCTCTGTGCCACCAATACTACTAACCTTCCGTAAATGTAACACACCCATTATGAACTTTATTAGTTATAGTTCTGCTGCTTACAACATACCAATGTTAGCCTAGCATGTCTTTACCCTTCTGTGGTTTTTAATCACTTTAATCAATTCATCTTTTATATCCCTTCATAATAATGAACGAACAGTCTGAGACAAAGGTTTTTTTTTTTAATAATTATGCTTTAATTGAACAATTCAGCAGTTTTGCATGATTCATGTACAGTACAAGCCCTGTGTGTGTGTGTGTGTGTGTGTGTGTGTGTGTGTGTGTGTGTGTGTGTTTCTGGGCTGTGGAAGACTTGTATAAATGTCCAGCTTTTCCTGGTCACACTCCTGTCCTCTTGTTCAGAGAAATATTTACAATAAAACACATTAAAATGTTCTTGAACAAAAACAATGCTTCATAGTTTTTAAGTGTGGAACAAAATCTCACTCAGCAGCAAACCCATTATTGTTCTGTAGAAAAATATAGTGTGTGAATCTGTCAGAGCTTGTCCGAGGTGAGAAAAGAGAGGGTCGGAAACTCAGAAGTAAACTAAGAAACTATCAGGAACATTTCCTCAGATGCTACACTTCTTCATCATGACTCTTTAATGAGAGAGTAGCTGAAAGTTCTTTAATCAGAGAAACCTACAGCTTCTGACTGGCTGAAAGCTGTGTGTAAATTCCAGTACAGTGCATAATGCAGTGTCTTTACCTACAGTGGTGCTTGAAAGTTTGTGAACCCTTTAGAATTTTCTATATTTCTGCATAAATATGACCAAAAACATCATCAGATTTTCACACAAGTCCTAAAAGTAGATAAAGAGAACCCAGTTAAACAAATGAGACAAAAATATTATACTTGGTCATTTATTTATTGAGGAAAATGATCCAATATTACATATCTGTGAGTGGCAAAAGTATGTGAACCTCTAGGATTAACAGTTAATTTGAAGGTGAAATTAGAGTCAGGTGTTTTCAATCAATGAGATGACAATCAGGTGTGAGTGGGCACCCTGTTTTATTTAAAGAACAGGGATCTATCAAAGTCTGATCTTCACAACACATGTTTGTGGAAGTGTATCATGGCACGAACAAAGGAGATTTCTGAGGACCTCAGAAAAAGCGTTGTTGATGCTCATCAGATTGGAAAAGGGTACAAAACCATCTCTAAAGAGTTTGGACTCCACCAATCCACAGTCAGACAGATTGTGTACAAATGGAGGAAATTCAAGACCATTGTTACCCTCCCCAGGAGTGGTCGACCAACAAAGATCACTCCAAGAGCAAGGCGTGTAATAGTCGGCGAGGTCACAAAGGACCCCAGGGTCACTTCTAAGCAACTGAAGGCCTCTCTCACATTGGCTAATGTTAATGTTCATGAGTCCACCATCAGGAGAACACTGAACAACAATGGTGTGCATGGCAGGGTTGCAAGGAGAAAGCCACTGCTCTCCAAAAAGGACATTGCTGCTCGTATGCAGTTTGCTAAAGATCACGTGAACAAGCCAGAAGGCTATTGGAAAAATGTTTTGTGGACGGATGAAACCAAAATAGAACTTTTTGGTTTAAATGAGAAGTGTTATGTTTGGAGAAAGGAAAACACTGCATTCCAGCATAAGAACCTTATCCCATTTGTGAAACATGTTGGTGGTAGCATCATGGTTTGGGCCTGTTTTGTTGCATCTGGGCCAGGACAGCTTGTCATCATTGATGGAACAATGAATTCTGAATTATACCAGCGAATTCTAAAGGAAAATGTCAGGACATCTGTCCATGAACTGAATCTCAAGAGAAGGTGGGTCAAACAGCAAGACAACGACCCCAAGCATACAAATCATTCTACCAAAGGATGGCTAAAGAAGAATAATGTTAATGTTTTGGAATGGCCAAGTCAAAGTCCTGACCTTTATCCAATGGAAATGTTGTGGAAGGACCTGAAGCGAGCAGTTCATGTGAGGAAACCCACCAACATCCCAGAGTTGAAGCTGTTCTGTACGGAGGAATGGGCTAAAATTCCTCCAAGCTGATGTGCAGGACTGATCCACAGTTACCGGAAACGTTTAGTTGCAGTTATTGCTGCACAAGGGGGTCACACCAGATACTGAAAGCAAAGGTTCACATACTTTTGCCACTCACAGATATGTAATATTGGATCATTTTCTTCAATAAATAAATGAGCAAGTATAATATTTTTGTCTCATTTGTTTAACTGGGTTCTCTTTATCTACTTTTAGGACTTGTGTGAAAATCTGATGATGTTTTAGGTCATAATTATGCAAAAATATAGAAAATTCTAAAGGGTTCACAAACTTTCAAGCACCACTGTACAGTAGGAGTGATTTATCAGGAAAAAGAGAAGTTCTACTAACATTTCTGATTACTGAGGATTGAGTTCACTGTTGAGGATGAAAATGCTGGATGCACTATACTGTGTAACACAGAGGAAATGGATGAGCAGTTCCTTTTCAAAAAAGTTTCAGACAGCAACCATGTTCACATTGCCATCATCAGTTATGCACATAAATTTCTGGATAAAACATTTTAGAATATTCAGTGCAGTTTCAGAGCATTGCACACAATGCCAAAATGAACAGGGCTATCGAATGTTCAACATTTACTCTAGAATTTTTGGCCTGATTGCAAAATTATTTAGCCTGATTCTAGAATGCTCAGCTCAGTTCCAGAGCACTGCACATGATTCTAGAACAAATAGGTCTGCAGAATGTTCAAGATGGGTCTAGAACTTTCAGCCTGATCCGATAATATTCAGCACAGTTCTAGAGCATTAACATGAGCTGGTCTAGTGGTTAGTGTGTCCACCTCTTGAACGGGAGATCTACTCATGGTTGGGTCATACCAAAGACCACCATAAAAATGGTACCTTTTGGCAAGGCATGCTGCAATACAGATGCAAGTGGGGAGTCAAACTCTTGTGGTTACCAGAGGACTAGACCCGCTATAACCTTAGCTGTATGGAGCACTTGCATGTGACGTCACAGCCGATCCAGATTGTGAC
Organism: Neoarius graeffei; assembly: GCF_027579695.1. Taxonomy (NCBI): domain Eukaryota; kingdom Metazoa; phylum Chordata; class Actinopteri; order Siluriformes; family Ariidae; genus Neoarius; species Neoarius graeffei. Next base: position 111,421,395 of record NC_083573.1, on the reverse strand, counting down.
AGACGCCATCTTGTCGGTCAAACGCCATATTCCGCCTTCTACTTCTACTTCTGCTTTTACTTCTACCTTTTCTTCTGGAAAACCCTACTATATACAATTCTACTACAATGGCTGCGGCTACAAGCTCTCCCTACCTGTGCACGTTTTTTATGTTTTTTGTGTGTATTTTTGCCTGTTGTTCGTCTGTACCGGACTTCAATATCCACTACAACCGTATGGACTTACTGGACATTGGTTTCCAGCAGAAAATGATGGTTTGTAGCGATTTCCATCGCATGCACAACATTCCGGACGAGAAAAAAAACAAAACAAAACATTCCGGATGAGATAGCGAGACCAGCGGGGTCTCCGTGGATTGTTATCGGAAGCAAAGCGAAGGAGGCGGTGCCGGGAGCGGAAGCAAAAGCGAGGCTGTAGAGCCGGCCTGTTGACTAAGCTCAGAAAACAGCCACTCAAACCTCCACTGCCAAGCCTCTACCTCTCCAACGCCAGATCCATGTAAACAAGACGGATGATTTGGAATTACAACTGGAATTACCTTATTCTATTCTATAATCGGCTGGTCAGTGCTATACTCAATACTTAAGTGACTTACCCATCCAATGAGGATTCTTGTTTACAAGATGCCACATCTGAGTCGCTGACAAATCCTGAATTTCTGTAGAGAAAACTGTCCAGAGATTTATAAGCATGCAGTGCTTCACCACTGAACAGCGAGGGAAAGTTAATGAGGTAATTATACACGTCCGGGTATTCCGCTGACAGTTCAAAATCCGGTCGTGAAAACTCCGTCCGGTAAGCCATAAGGGTCACAAATCTGTAGATCGTTTATTTTAGACATATATCTAGTTATCTGTTCATTAGAAAAATGAGCCGTGTAGTCCGTCGGTTGAAATTGATCCATTCTGTACACGAGTGCAGCAGTAGTCAGCGGTGTTTTTGACCGACAAGATGGCGGTTGTGTACTTTCCGGTCACGTGACCGCAAGATCTCTATAGGCGAGAGGCTGAGGGCTATGGAAACAGAGATCAGCGCTGCCCAATGTGCCCGATTGCATGCCGTGGGAAGAAATTTTCTAGAGCATTGCACATCATTCTAGGATAAACAGGGTTGTAGGATATTCAATATGATTCAAGAATTTTCAGCATGATTCTCAAGCAGTGCAGACAATTCGAGAATGAACAGGTCTGTAGAACATTCAGCATGATTCTAAAATGTTCAGTTTTGTTTTTTATTTATTTGTCATTTCAGCTATACTCTGCTTCTCCTGTAATATCCGCAGTCCCTGTATTGTAGTCTTTGCTGCCATTAGCTGGCATTTCAGCTGTCATTAGCTCTTCCCATGTTCCCAGTGTCCTGCACTCTCCTCTTGTTTAAAGCCAAACAAAACTCAAAAAATAAACTCCATTTGCCAGTCACAGCAAGTGCCTTCATGTGCCCCCTGAGTGTTTTAATTCAAAATAAAAGTTTATAACAATTTATTTATTTTGAAAGTTATGATATTGCTAAAAAAAAAAGAGGCTTACCCGAGTCATACAGAGCCATCAACTCAGAAATTTTCTATAATTTTTTTTTGTAGTGTTGCTGTGTAAACATGGAAAATGTGCCTGAACAAAAAGCAATTCAACCGTATATGTTTGAACCAGAACATGAGCCCAGCGATGAAGAAACAAACAGTCAAAGTGATTCCACTCTGCCGTTTGCCCCTTCAAAGTAATATCTGTTGTCAGATTGGGGAGGGCAAAAATCCATTTCCCTTTGAAATGATCGGGCTTATTTTTACATCTAAATGCTTGACACTCGGGCATCTTTAGGGTGGTTTACAACAATTTAGAAGCAATATAGAAACAATGTATCCACGAGATCTAGGGCTAGCTAAGTCATGTGGCATGTACTGTAAGTCATGACACAATCTCAGATTCTCTCACGTAATTTGTATGTAATCAGAGTGTAATATTTGAACCTCAGAGAGAGTAAGATGTCAGCGCCCAGGGACAATTATTTAAGAAAAATAATCTGTACACAATATACAGGTATAAATATGAACAAGTGAATCTTCAAACATATCTTGTATGGATATTATCTATCAGTATGAAGGAGTTTATTTTGGGGGGTTTTGTTTGGCTTTAAACTGAATTGTGTCCTCGAGTTTCATCTTCCATAATTCCTGATGTTCAGTAGTTTCCGATTTCCTTACGTTCTACCATCTGCATGTGTTAGTATTCATTAGTTTCAACTGTTTTAATACATTTGTATTAAAAATTATTATATTTTTATCCTCATTATTGCTGATTAAATTTATTATTGCTTTAAAAGATGGCCATTATGAAGGCTGTGCAAACAAGAGAATAAACACACACACACACACAAACACACACACACACACACACACACACACACACACACACACACACACACACACACACACACACACACACAGCAGCCTCGTTCTGGCCCTGAGGTTTGAATATTAAAGGGGGATAAAAGATAAAATTAATATTCAAAATACTTAAACATTTATACATGTAAAATGAAAGTAAAATTAAATTCACATAAAGAAGTAAGTTCTGATTTTTGCTGAGGGTTGACAAGGGGTGGAACTTAGGTTATTTGATCAGCCAATCACAAACTTGATTACATGACATCACAGGGCCAGATAAGGTGAAGCAAATTTTTTATAGTCTAGTCATTGTTATTACTTGTACCCTGACTACATAATTCATTGTACCTTCCTGATTGGTTGACTGACAGCCATCTCTGGGGGGAAAGCGGTGAGGCTTAAGTTGCATTTGATTAAACAATTGCAAACCTGGTCATGTGATATGACTTCAAGTTCACTTTGTTACTTTCTTTTTACATAATGTTAGCTAGCTTGATGTTGGTAGTAGCTGGCATTACATAAATTGTGGTGCTCATGTCATATAATCAGCTTCGCCATTGGCTGGTCAAAATTAATGGAAGCCCTGCCCCCTGGAACGCCAAGGAACAGGGCATTATCAGGGTGTGCAAAAGATAATTATAAAGATTCCCACTCAACAGTGTGTGTGTGTGTGTGTGTGTGTGTGTGTGTGTGTGTGTAGGCATTTGGAATCAGTAGTGCTAGACAAAAATAAAAGAAAAAAGAAAATTCTCTCTTTCTCGAAAACAATAATCCACACAAATTCATAACCTAACTATGCAAAAAAAATATTTACAGATTCAGAAGATCAGATTTTAACTAAACTAGATTTATGAAAAATAAAAAGGATGAAAAGATTCAAGTTTCTATGCAGGATTTTTAAAAAGTCTTTACTCTGGCCTGGACTGTGCATCATCATCATTCTCTCTCTCTCACACACACACACACACACACACACACACACACACACACACACACACACACACACACAATGTGCACAGTTCCAAGCCTCTCATTATGGCACTTTTGCATTTTTCTGGATTGTTAAACCAAGATGTGTCAAAAGTTCAATGGGAATTAAATCTCAGACTCGCGTCGGTATGACCTTTGCTCGAGGCTCCGAGACATCTGTTCAAAGTCTTGCCTCTCTCTCTGGGTGCATTCCTCCTCGTCCTCCTCATCACGGTTGAGCAGCGCCAGCTCATTCTCGTAGCAGAACGTGGAGGTGTTGTCTGCAACAGACAGGCACTTGCTCTCAAGCATGTCTTTAGCGCTGCAGCGCGGCGTAGATGGGACCTCATATGTCTTGTGGAAGTGCGAGTAGTCCACCTTGTATTCATTCTTCTCTTCGAAAAGCACCGGCTCAAATCGGTGGCCCCACAGGATCTCACTTGCCAAGTATGAGCTCCGAGCCTGTGCTGTCATGGCTGTGGCCTCCACCATCCCCTCGAGGATCACCACGATCTCAAAGTCTGCCGTCTCCATATCCTGCTTGCTGATCCCATACAGCGGACTCTCCTCATCAATCTCGTGCAAAATGGTGATCGGTGAGACCAAGAAGATCCTATCAAGCCCTTGATCAAACCCAACGTTAATATCCAGCTGGTCTAGCGGGATGTACTCTCCCTCGGCAGTCACACGTGGTTTGATTAACAATGCTCGGACGTGAGCCTCAACGATGTGGCTCCTGCGAAGGTTCCCAACCCGCCACATGAGGCAGAGCTTCCCATCCCTCATGGCAATGACAGCATTTTTGGAGAACAGTAGAGTCTGCGTACGCTTTTTTGGTCGTGCCATTTTTGCCATAATGGCGCCAATCATGAAGCACTCGATAATACTGCCCACAATTGACTGGAAGACCACAAGGAAGATGGCGACCGGACACTCCTCTGTCACACAACGGAAACCATAACCAATGGTAGTCTGAGTCTCGATAGAAAACAGAAATGCTGCCAAGAAGCCATTTACATGCAGGACACATGGTGTGAAGCTGTCATCCCCAGCTGGGTTGTCCAGGTCACCATGGAGCAGCGCAATTACCCAAAATGCTAAACCAAATGCCAGCCATGACAGCACAAACACAAGCGTGAACACGATCAGCATGTAGCGCCAGCGGATGTCCACACAGGTGGTGAAGATGTCGGCCAGGTAGCGCTGTGATTTCTGCTCCATGTTGGTGAAGTGGACATTGCACTGCCCATTCTTCTTCACAAAGCGGTTACGGCATTTCCTACGTGTGTGTATCTTTGCATTCCCGTTGCCGTAGCCATTAATTCCACTGCTGCCATGGATCGTGGTCAGGCGCAAAGCATCTTCCTCTGACGATACAATGCTGTATCGACTCATACGGCTCACACTCATCTTTTATCTGTCTGTTTTTTAATCTCCTCTTCAATCTGGATGTGATAAGAATACAGGATAGCAAGTATTTCCCCCTTCATTGACTCCCCTCTACCATCCTGTGGCAATGGTTCAGTCCTGGGGTGTCAGTGGAGGGGATTTAGAGCACACAGTTTTGCAGCAGCCCCAGGAATTGGAGTAGGAAAATCCAGAAGCCTGGAGGAAAAAATGATAGAAGAAACTAACATGAGTGCGTCAGTGTGTATAAATCTGGTACACAGTGTACAATATTACACTTAAAGGTAGACTGCCTTTCAGATTTTTCAAGTGTAGGTCATAAAAATTATTTTCCCTGATACCCAATTATTTTTGTTTAGTGGACCAAAAGCTACTGAATTCGAATCGCAGAGTTCCAATTTAGAACAATGAATGAGTTTAAGGCTATATGGCCCTAAATTCTCCGCTATTTTTTCCTGCTTCACCATGACCCAATTCAAGATACTACATCATGTATCACGTGGTGGGCTTTCCCCGTTCACACAAGGCATTGTGGGATACAAATTTGAAACAGGAGAGAAAAATGGAGGATGTGAGTGTGCGAATGAAACGTGAAAGACCGACTACAGTAACGGAAAGTGAGAAGAAAAGACGTTATGTTATATACGAAGGAAAGGAAACGCAGGACCAAACTAATAAATATCGGCGCTCAGCGAGCACCTCGGTGTGATCAGCTGTTCGTTTAGCAACAGAATGATGGAACTGTCAGTGCACGCTCAAAGGGAAACCTGTAGATGGCAGTAATGCAACACTGTGGATGCCAGCTGCTGTAAAACCCAAAAGAAGAAGAAGAAGGTAAACCTGCGCATGCGCACACGGACTTCCTCTGTCTGCTTGACTGCGCCAAGCGAGCGATTTCATGCACATTATTTGCTTTAATCCCCTCAAATTAAATAACTTCCCAGCCACAGAATGGCCTGATATTTTGTGAGATATTACAGAAATAAACATATATCACAATGACCATATTTCAGAGGGAACTAAATTTCACCGATTTTATGAACTCGAAAGGCCGACTTGGTTTAAAGAAACCCATTCAGAAAATTAAGAACTGGATATACATGGTGAAAGACTGTGACATGTAATGGAGGGCTAGCTGTTCTTTCTGATCCAAACATCCATCCATTATCCATAACCGCTTATCCTGTACAGGGTCACGGGCAAGCTGGATCCTATCCCAGCTGACTACGGGCGAGAGGCGGGGTTCACCCTGGACAAGTCGCCAGGTCATCACAGGGCTGACACATAGACACAGACAACCATTCACACTCACATTCACACCTACGCTCAATTTAGAGTCACCAGTTAACCTAACCTGCATGTCTTTGGACTGTGGGGGAAACCGGAGCACCCGGAGGAAACCCACGCGGACACGGGGAGAACATGCAAACTCCACACAGAAAGGCCCCCGTCGGCCACTGGGCTTGAACCCAGAACCTTCTTGCTGTGAAGCAACAGTGCTGACCACTACACCACCGTGCCACCCCGATCCAAACACTTTTTTTAAAATAAAATGTGAATTTGTAAATTCATAACAATTTGCAGTTCACATTTCAAAAGAAAATATTCAACATTAAGATGCTGATTTCTGATCAGACACTGGGTGTGCTTGAAATGGGGGCAACAGAGAAAATCCTCAGGAGGAGTCTAACATGACAGCGAGGAAGCAAGGACCTCAAAACTGATCGAACTCCCATTTCCTGTCTTCTTACGTAAATGGCTTTAAACTGTCCCAGTTGAAGGAAACATCAATGTATTCTTGATGTTGCAGCAGCTCCCTCAAGCAACAGAATTTTAAAAAATGTTGAACGAAACTTATCAGAAAAACAAACTCAGATTTTTGGGCTTTTTTCACTTTTTTTCACAAAGATACAGAGAAATAAACATTGTACTCTCTTAGAACCTTGTCACTCTAACCAACTAAAATTGTTTGATAGGGTTTGAGAGGGCGGCACGGTGGTGCAGTGGTTAGTGCTGTCGCCTCACAGCAAGAAGGTCCGGGTTCGAGCCGGTTCGATAAAAGATGCGTCACCAATAACATCTGGTGACACTCTGAGGAAGACGACAGTCGTACGTCGAAACATGTCAGGTAAACAAACCTAAAAAATTAGATGTCTGATAAAAAAGAAAAAACTAACAATATTCAATATAAGACATAATGAACGTAATCGAAAGAAGAAGGTCCGGGTTCGAGCCCCGTGGCCGGCGAGGGCCTTTCTGTGCGGAGTTTGCATGTTCTCCCCGTGTCCGCGTGGGTTTCCTCCGGGTGCTCCGGTTTCCCCCACAGTCCAAAGACATGCAGGTTAGGTTAACTGGTGACTCTAAATTGAGCGTAGGTGTGAATGTGAGTGTGAATGGTTGTCTGTGTCTGTGTGTCCGCCCTGTGATGACCTGGCGACTTGTCCAGGGTGTACCCCGCCTTTCGCCCGTAGTCAGCTGGAATTGGTTCCAGCTTGCCTGCGACCCTGTAGAAGGATAAAACAGCTACAGATAATGAGATGAGGGTTTGAGAGGCATCTGGTAGCCAACTAGCTAATGTTAAAATGCCTTGCTCAAAATGAATAAATTTAATTCCCATCATGCTGACATCACATATTACCATACATGCTATCCTAAAAGGTTGTTTGAAATCAACATTTTTAGAAGATGCCTTCGGTTGAAAGTCATGCCGTATGAGACACCTGTCTATTACAGCAGCAACACAACAAAGAAGCAGCCTCTCGTTTCGAAAGCACCCATTTTCTTACAACTAACACTCAAATGAAATCCAACCACGTCAGTCATTTATTTGAATGTGTATAAATTTTTTAACGCAATAAAGTTTTGTAAAAGTTCTTCAGTGATGTCACACAGGCATTCTGTAAACTTTAGTGTGTAGCTGAATATTGGAATATTATACAGGCACCTTCTTTAAAGATAAGATAAGATAAGATAAGATAAGATAAGATAAGATAAGATAAAACTTTATTTAATCCCCAAAGGGGAAATTCACTTATCACAGCAGCCAAAGAATAGATCAGATAAAGATAAGGATAAAAATATATAGAACTACTACCTAAAAAAGTAGTAAAAGATGAAAACAATAAATAAATAGATTAATAAATCAATAATTTACACATTTTGGATTACTACATGCATCCCCCTGCATGTAGTAGATCCTGGCTTATGATATATCCAATATAAATATGATATACACAACCAGAGATATGATATGCACAGCTGAACATGAGACATGATATACAGTGGTGCTTGAAAGTGTGTGAACCCTTTAGAATTTTCTATATTTCTGCATAAATATGACCTAAAACATCATCGGATTTTCACACAAGTCCTAAAGGTAGATAAAGGAACCCAGTTAAACAAATGAGACAAAAATATTATACTTGGTCATTTATTTATTGAGGAAAATGATCCAATATTACATATCTGTGAGTGGCAAAAGTATGTGAACCTTTAGGATTAGCAGTTAATTTGAAGGTGAAATTAGAGTCAGGTGTTTTCAATCAATGGGATGACAATCAGGTGTGAGTGGGCACCCTGTTTTATTTAAAGAACAGGGATCTATCAAAGTCTGATCTTCACAACACATGTTTGTGGAAGTGTATCATGGCACGAACAAAGGAGATTTCTGAGGACCTCAGAAAAAGTGTTGCTGATGCTCATCAGGCTGGAAAACATTACAAAACCATCTCTAAAGAGTTTGGACTCCACCAATTCACAGACAGACAGACAGACTGTGTGCAAATGGAGGAAACTCAAGACCATTGTTACCATCCCCAGGAGTGGGCGACCAACAAAGATCACTCCAAGAGCAAGGCGTGTAATAGTCGGCGAGGTCACAAAGGACCCCAGGGTAACTTCTAAGCAACTGAAGGCCTCTCTCACATTGGCTAATGTTAATGTTCATGAGTCCACCATCAGGAAAACACTGAACAACAATGGTGTGCATGGCAGGGCTGCAAGGAGAAAGCCACTGCTCTCCAAAAAGAACATTGCTGCTTGTCTACAGTCTGCTAAAGATCATGTGGACAAGCCAGAAGGCTATTGGAAAAATGTTTTGTGGATGGATGAGACCAAAATAGAACTTTTTGGTTTAAATGAGAAGCGTTATGTTTGGAGAAAGGAAAACACTGCATTCCAGCATAAGAACGTTATCCCATCTGTGAAACATGGTGGTGGTAGTATCATGGTTTGGGTCTGTTTTGCTGCATCTGGGCCAGGACGGCTTGCCATCATTGATGGAACAATGAATTCTGAATTACACCAGCAAATTCTAAAGGAAAATGTCAGGACATCTGTCCATGAACTGAATCTCAAGAGAAGGTGGGCCATGCAGCAAGACAACGGCCCTAAGCACACAAGTCGTTCTACCAAAGAATGGTTAAAGAAGAATAAAGTTAATGTTTTGGAATGGCCAAGTCAAAGTCCTGACTTTAATCCAATCAAAAGGACCTGAAGTGAGCAGTTCATGTGAGGAAACCCACCAACATCCCAGAGTTGAAGCTGTTCTGTACGGAGGAACGGGCTAAAATTCCTCCAAGCCGGTGTGCAGGACTGATCAACAGTTACCGCAAACGTTTAGTTGCAGTTATTGCTGCACAAGGGGGTCACACCAGATACTGAAAGCAAAGGTTCACATACTTTTGCCACTCACAGATATGTAATATTGGATCATTTTCTTCAATAAATAAATGACCAAGTATAATATTTTTGTCTCATTTGTTTAACTGGGTTCTCTTTATCTACTTTTAGGACTTGTGTGAAAATCCGATGATGTTTTAGGTCATATTTATGCAGAAATATAGAAAATTCTAAAGGGTTCACAAACTTTCAAGCACCACTGTACATACACAGTCACATCCATCACAAAAAGCCTGATAAAAAGCCTAATATATAGCAGTACAGTATTTCATAACAGCAGTGTTGTACAATCTAATAGCAGATGGAACAAAAGACCTACGATAGCGTTCCCTTTTACACGCTGGATGAAGTAGTCTACTACTAAAAAAACTGCTGAGTGCAGTCACTGTCTGCTAAAGGGGGTGAGAGGAGTTGGCCATAATGGATGCCAGCTTATCCAACATCCTTTTCTCACCAACCACCTCAACTGTGTCCAGGGAGCCCCCAAGAACAGAGCCTGCAGTCCTGACCAACTTGTTCAGTCTTTTCCTGTCCCTCTCTGTGCTACCACTGCCCCAACAGATAATGGCATAGAACACTACTGACGCCACTACTGTATCGTAGAACGTCTTTAGTAGTGACCTGCACACTTTTGGACACCTTAATGCAGTTTGGTGTCACTCTGCTCCTTTATGGTCGGCTCCACCTTCTAAAGTTTGAAGGTGGAATTGAACTGAACTTTGGAACAGCAGACTGTCACTGTTTCTATGGTCAAACATGAGATTATGCAGCACGTTGATATTGTTTCAGATGTCTCCAGGAGATGAGGAGTTGAATGTGTGACTGTGTAAATTATTTTATCCTGCACTGGAGAAAGGTTTCATTTTTGGTGGAAGTTTTTCTTTAAATAATAAATCGCATTGTTATTGTTTATGAAATGTTACATAATATCATGCTGAGTGAATTTTTAATACGATCGGTTTATTTCTATTTGTTTGTATTAGGCATTTAATATTGCAGTGTGTGTGTGTGTGTGTGTGTGTGTGTGTTAACGATCATTACTTGTATGTATGTGGGTGTGTGTTATGAGTTTGTAAAGCTGTTGCATTATTGATCAGAGCAACTTAGCAGAGTATCAGATCACACACACACACACACACACACACACGGAGAGAGAAAGAGAGAGAGAGACAGACAGACTGACAGACAGAAAGAGACAGCGAGTGAGAGAGAGACAGACAGAGAGAGAGAGTGAGACAGACAGACAGACAGACAGAGACACAGACAGACTGGCAGACAGAAAGAGACAGAGAGAGAGTGAGAGAGAGACAGAGAGAGAGAGAGAGAGTGAGACAGACAGACAGAGAGGGAGAGAGACAGACAGACAGACAGACAGACAGAAAGAAAGAGAGACAGAGAGTGAGAGACAGACAGAGAGAAAGAGACAGAGAGAGAGAGAATCACTGTGATGAGAGACATTACAAACCCAACAATGTGAAATAAATACATAAAATAAAGTGAAAAAAGGAGAACTAGGATGAAAGAAATGATAGAGAGAACAGATGTTTAAATGTTTAGAAATTCAGCAAATGTGAGAAACGATCACAGCCCTACTTTTACTGAAATCAGAGAGGGGGAGTGTGGCCTAAAATCTAAATATACAGGCAGCAGTTACACACATTTCAAGCTCTATTTGCCTGGTCTGTTTCTCACACACACACACACACACACACACACACACACACACACACACACACACACACACACACACAGGTCAGCAGGTAATTTGTGATGTTCTAGTTAACACACCTTGGGTAGAGTAGAGATAATCACGCATTGAGGATTTAATACAGAAATGACACACATCAGTATTCAGAACCAAGACGTAATTACACACTGAAGCACTATTCAGCATTGAGCGTACACACATGGGGTGGAGTTTGTCTAAAACGGAGGCGTGTCTCAATTAAGCTCAACTCTGATCTTCAGCTTAAGTGCAAGTTTCTTGTGTGATATTGGCTCAAGTGTTAAGTGCAGCGCCACCCTCTGACAATTTAATAAAACCACAATATAATATTTCTGGCTGTAAACACACACACACACACACACACACACACACACACACACACACACACACACACACAGTGGAAATCCATTTGAGGACAATATTAAATATATTAGTATGCCACTTCAGTATTAATGAATAATTTTATCATTCTAAAGAGCATGAGTATGTGTTTTCTGCACAGAGGAGATTGGAGGAGATGCGTTCTAATAGATAAAATTAAGACGGAACTTAAAGTTTCTCTGTAAGCGTAGCAGACGAGCACTCGGTCAGATGATCCTTCAAACTGGGATCAAGTTTTATTTACAACACAATTTCAAGGCTCTACTTTAGTACCTTGTGGTTTCATTAAGTTGTTGCTCATGAATAACTGTCAGAGCACGATATAAAAAAAATATAAACTGTAAAATAACACTATGCTGGATCAAGTGCTACTCAATGTGCTGCTGAATAATGGGAGTAGAAGCCATTTTGTTAAATGAAACCAGTGATTAATATGATCACTATAACTCGGGCTATCTGTTTCAACACTCACTATCTTCATCGTATGTCATCACATTCATCAATTATATTTATGAATTCGTGTCTTGCTTTTATGTTGCATTTGACAGCAAAGAAAAAACACCATTTCACCATTCTTCAGTCCGTATTTTCTATCCCTGAAAAAGTACATCTCCAACACTTCTACTCAGGAAAACTCTGGAAACCTTGGAGGTGTGAACTACACACAGATCATTTTAATCATCTGAATGTGAAGCTCATAAAAATTCACTTAAGCAACTGCATAACTGACTCTGAATATCCGGAACATTCCTCACTGAAATACTGATGTATTTTTGAACTTATGCAGCTGAATGCATCCACTTGACTTGTTCATTTGAGATTTTGAGTCTCAAAGGATTTATAATGGTGCTTGAAAGTATTGCCCCTTTTCCACCAAAGCAGTTCCAGGGCTGGTTTGGGGCCAGGGCTTAGTTTGGAACCGGGTTTTCTGTTTCCACTGACAAAGAACTGGCTCTGGGGCCAGAAAAACCGGTTCCAGGCTAGCACCAACTCTCTGCTGGGCCAGAGGAAAGAACCGCTTACGTCAGCGGGGGGGGCGGAGTTGTTAAGACCAACAACAATAACAAGACCGCAAAAGATCGCCATTTTTAAGCGACGAGGAGCTGCAGCTGTACAAACGCAAAGCCATCCATTATTATTATTGTTGTTGTTGTTGCTGCTGCTGCTGCTTCCGTGTTGTTTTTGCTTCGATATTCGCGCCAAGGTTTATGCAAACGTAGCGACGTAATGACGTATACAGCGACGTAATGATGTAGCTCTGCGAGCTATGGAAAAGCAAACTGGTTCTCAGCTGGCTCGCAAGTTGAACGAGTTGTGAACCAGCACCAGCACTGGCTCCGAACTAACCCTGGAACTGATTTGGTGGAAAAGGGGTATATGTGAACCCTTTAGAATTTTCTATATTTCTGCATAAATATGACCTAAAACATCATCAGATTTTCACACGAGTCCTAAAAGTAGAGAAAGAGAACCCAGTTAAACAAATGAGACAAAAATATTATACTTGGTCATTTATTTATTGAGGAAAATGATCCAATATTACATATCTGTAAGTGGCAAAAGTATGTGAACATTTGCTTTCAGTATCTGGTGTGACCCCCTTGTGCAGCAATAACTGCAACTAAACATTTCCGGTAACTGTTGATCAGTCCTGCACACTGGCTTGGAGGAATTTTAGCCCGTTCCTCCATACAGAACAGCTTCAACTCTGGGATGTTGGTGGGTTTCCTCACATGAACTGCTTGCTTCAGGTCCTTCCACAACATTTCCATTGGATTAAGGTCAGGACTTTGACTTGGCCATTCCAAAACATTCACTTTATTCTTCTTTAACCATTCTTTGGTAGAACAACTTGTGTGCTTAGGGTTGTTGTCTTGCTGCATGACCCACCTTCTCTTGAGATTCAGTTCATGGACAGACATCCTGACATTTTCCTTTAGAATTCACTGGTATAATTCAGAATTCATTGTTCCATCAATGATGGCAAGCCGTCCTGGCCCAGATGCAGCAAAACAGGCCCAGACCATGATACTACCACCACCATGTTTCACAGATGGGATAAGGTTCTTATGCTGGAATGCAGTGTTTTCCTTTCTCCAAACATAACGCTTCTCATTTAAACCAAAAAGTTCTATTTTGGTCTCATCCATCCACAAAACATTTTTCCAAGAGCCTTCTGCCTTGTCCACGTCATCTTTAGCAAACTGCAGACGAGCAGCAATGTTCTTTTTGGAGAGCAGTGGTTTTCTCCTTGCAACCCTGCCATGCACACCATTGTTGTTCAGTGTTCTCCTGATGGTGGACTCATGAACATTAGCCAATGTGAGAGAGGCCTTCAGTTGCTTAGAAGTTACCCTGAGGTCCTTTGTGACCTCACCAACTATTACACGCCTTGCTCTTGGAGTGATCTTTGTTGGTCGACCACTCCTAGAGAGGGTAACAATGGTCTTGAATTTCCTCCATTTGTATACAATCTGTCTGACTGTGGATTGGTGGGGTCCAAACTCTTTAGAGATGGTTTTGTACCCTTTTCCAGCCTGATGAGCATCAACAACGCTTTTTCTGAGGTCCTCAGAAATCTCCTTTGCTCGTGACATGATACACTTCCACAAACATGTGTTGTGAAGATCAGACTTTGATCGATCCCTGTTCTTTAAATAAAACAGGGTGCCCACTCACACCTGATTGTCATCGCACTGATTGAAAACACCTGACTCTAATTTCGCTATGACAGTTCGTATGAGTGGGAGGAGCACAGAAGGACGGCAGGCCAGAACTGAGTTCACAAAAAAAATTTATTCAGCTTTTCAGCTTATCTAATTGTCTCCCAGTCACACATGGGCACACACACACAGGTCGTCTGGCTGGGGAGAGAGCTCTCCTCCTCTGCTCTCTCTCTCTCTTTAAATAGGGCGTGGTCACTGGGGAAGACACACAAACACACGTTAATAGACATCAGGTGCAGTGATTCTGCCACTTACCTTCCCTGACTCCGCCCTCCGGTCACAGACTGATGCTTGACCATGCCCCCGCTGCCATATACTCCCACTGCCCGACTCTGGCCGGGCGGCTGCCCGGCCTGCAGCCGACTCCCCCCCCCCTTGATGGGAGAGGAAGTCCGCCACAACCATCTGCGCCCCTGGCCTGTGGATCACCTTGAAGTTAAAGGGCTGGAGTGCCAGATACCAACGGGTGATCCGCACATTGGCATCCTTCATGTGGTGGAGCCACTGGAGGGGCCGTGGTCCGAACAGAGGGTGAAAGGGCATCCCAGCAGGTAGTAGCAGAGGGCAAGGACCGCCCACTTGATGGCGAGACACTCCTTCTCTATTGTGCTGTAGCATCCCTCACGCACCGACAGTTTCCGGCTGATATACAGCACTGGACGGTCCTCCCCCTCCACCTCCTGGGACAAAACAGCCCCCAGCCCTCTATCCGACACATCTGTCTGTAATATAAAGGGGAGAGAAAAGTCAGGGGAGTGTAACAGTGGTCCCCTACACAGTGCAGCCTTCACCTCAGAGAAAGCCTGCTGGCATTGCTCCATCCACTGGACCGGATCTGGTGCCCCCTTTTTAGTGAGATCAGTCAGCGGGCTGGTGACGTCCGAATAATTAGGGATAAGCCTACGATAGTAGCCAGCCAGCCCCAGGAACTGTCTCACCCCCTTTTTGGTCTTGGGCCTCGGGCAGGCCACAATTGCTGCTGTCTTGTTAATTTGGGGATGCACCTGCCCGTTGCCCAAGTGGAAGCCCAGATACCATACTTCCACCCACCCAATCGCACACTTCTTTGGGTTGGCTGTGAGACCCGCTCGCCTCAGCGACCTAAGGACGGCCCTCAGATGTTGCAGTTGCCGCGGCCAGTCATTACTATAGATAATGATGTCATCGAGGTATGCGACCACATAAGTGGCGTGGGGGCAGAGGACCCTATCCATCAGCCGCTGGAACATAGCGGGTGCCCCAAACAGCCCAAAAGGAAGTGTGACAAACTGGTGTAAGCCAAACAGGCCGTTTTTTCTTGGGTTAACGGAGTCAAGGGGATCTGCCAATAACCCTTTGTCAAATCCAGTGTCGAGTAAAAGCGAGCCGTGCCTAGTCAATCGAGCAACTCATCAATATGAGGCATTGGGTACGCGTCAAATTTAGACACTGCGTTGACTTTTCTATAGTCCACACAGAACCGGACCGACCCATCGGCCTTGGGTACCAAGACCACCGGGCTGCTCCAGTCATTGTGGAACTCCTTGACGATGCCCATTTCGAGCATGGCCTCGAGTTCTTCCCGAACCACTTTTTTCTTGTGTTCGGGTAGCCTGGAAGGGCGGCTGCACACTACCACCCCCGGGGGTGTCTCAGTGTGGTGCTCTATGAGGTCGGTGTGGCCGGGCAGGAGCAAGAACATGTCTGAAAATTCGGTCTGCAACTGGGCAACCTCTGCGAGTTGGGTCGGGGAGAGGTGGTCTCCACAGGGGACCGGAGAGGTACGCGATGCCAATGTTCCCTTTTGAACCTCCGGCCCCAGCTCCGCCTTCTCCGGAACCACCGACACCAATGCCACGGGGACCTCGTCATTCCAGAGTTTGAGCAGATTGAGGTGGTAAATCTGTAGCGCCCCACCCCTGTCCATTTGCCTCACCTTGTAGTCGACATCCCCGACTCGCTGTGTGACCTCAAAGGGTCCTTGCCACTTGGCGATCAATTTGGAGCTCAACGTGGGCAACAGTACAAGTACTTTATCTCCCGGTGCGAACTTCCTAAGGTGCGTACCCCTGTTGTACAGGCGGGTTTGCCGTTCTTGGACCTGCTGCAAATTCTCCTGGGTTAGGTGTGTGAGTATGTGGAGTTTTGCGTGCAGGTCAGTAACGTATTGAATTTCACTTTTACTTGGTGAAGGTCCCTCCTCCCAATTTTCTCACAGCTCATCTAGAATGCCGCACGGCTTATGCCCATATAACAATTCGAATGGGGAGAACCACATGGAGGCTTGTGGGACCTCTCGCACTGCAAATAACAAGGGTTTGAGCCATTTATCCCAATTTCGTGTGTCCTCACTTATGAATTTTTAAATTATATTCGAGGGTGCGATTGAACCGTTCAACTAAACCGTCCGTTTGTGGGTGATAAACGCTGGTGCAGATCGGCTTAATTCCTAATAACCCATACAGTTCATTCAATGTGCGTGACATAAACGAGGTGCCTTGATCAGTCAGAATCTCTTTGGGGATTCCAAATCAGGAGATGACGCGGAAGCTTCCGCAATACTGCGTGCTGAGATATTGCGAAGAGGCACTGCTTCCGGGTATCGCGTTGCATAGTCCACCAGAACTAAAATAAAGCGATACCCTCATGTTGACCGATCTAATGGCCCGACGAGATCCATCCCAATTCTTTCGAACGGGGTCTCGATTAATGGGAGAGGGCGCAAAGGCGCTTTTGGAATGGCAGCTGGATTTACTAACTGGCATTCGCGGCACGCCGTACACCACCTACGGACATCGCAGCGAATCCCTGGCCAATAGAACCGGGCCATTATTCGGGCTAGTGTCTTATTCTGCCCTAAGTGTCCAGCCATGGAATTAAAGTGAGCCACCTGGAATACCAATTCCCGGCAGCTCTTTGGAATCAAAAGCTGTGTGACTTGCTCTTTAGTTTGAGTGTCCTGCGTCACTCAGTATAATCTATCCTTCATAATAGAGAAATAGGGGAATGACAGGGTGGCTTTTGGCTGGAACGTTTGACCATCAATTACTCTCACTTGGTCAAACGCATGCCGCAGAGTCTCGTCTCGCGACTGCTCTAATGGAAAATTCGCGAGGGATTCCCCAATAGAAGGAGGGGCCTGCTGCTCCTCACTCTGACGCGGAGATGATGTAGGCGGCTCTGTGACAGCTGCTCCCGCCAATGCAACACCGAGACCTCCCCCTGCTGAACTACAGCAGGACCCACTCTTCACTAAATGACTCATTAACTCCCCAAATCAGTCCCCAAAATTATAGAGTGGGATTAACCGCCGCCTTTACTCAAAATTTTTCCCCTCGATAAAGAATGTGGACCGACACTAAAGGGTAGTTGTGAACATCCCCGTGCACACACAACACATTCACCAACTGTGCTCCCCCCAATGCCTTGTCTTGCACCAGGCTTTGGTGAATTGAGGTCTGATTACAGCCAGAATCCACCAACGCCTGATATGTATCCCCTTGGACACTCACCGGCATGCGATACGCTCTGGCCCAATTGAGGGCGGCTCCTGGCGCATCGAGGATCCGAACCACCGCGCCCACCTCCATTGCCGAGCACTGCTGTTGGAGGTGGCCCAGCTCCCCGCAGCGCCAGCAAACCGGCCTGGACTTCCTCTCTGCACCGGCGCTCTGGGGCTCACTCACCTGAGGGGGGGAAGAGACAGACACAAAAGGGGGAAACGGGAGGGCACCGCAGGTGTGGCGGGCCAGCTGGGGTGGAGCCGGCCCCCATCTCCGCGGTGGGGGAACGGGGCGAGGACAGGACACAGAAGGGGGAGAGAGAGAGAGAGAGAGAGGGGAGAAGAGGATGTCCGCTGTCCTGCCTTCAGAACAGCCGCCAAATGGTCCTCCGCCAGCTCGATGGCCTGATCCAGTGACGCTGGGCGGTGGCACTGGACCCACTCCATGGTCCCTTCAGGTAGACGGGCGATGAACTGCTCCAGTACCACCTGATCGATGATTCCCTCAGCATCGCGGTTGTCGGCCCTCAACCACCACTAGCAGGCGTCCCGGAGTTGCTGGCCAAACGCAAACGGCCAGCCAACTTCCTCCAGGCGCAGAGCGCGGAAGTGCTGTCGCTGCTGTTCGAGGGTGTGCCCCACACGCTGGAGGACGGCCCGGCGGAGGTCTGCGTAGACCAGCCGGCGGTCGGTGGGGAGCTGTAGCGCGGCCAGCTGCGCCTTGCCCGTTAGCAGGGGGTGGAGGCGTGCCACGCGCTGTTTCACTGGCCAGCCCGAGGCCTCTGCTGCCTGCTCGAAGAGCGTGAGGAAGGCTTCAGGGTCGTCATGTGGGCCCATCTTAGTTAGGGTGAAGAGGGAAGGGCCCGCAGCGGTGGAGGTGGTGAACCCCGCCGACGCGAGGAGGTGCCGGAACACCTGTCAATCTTCCTGCTGCGCCAACACCAGGGCCTCGAACCGTTGTTCTTGCTCCTTTCAGAGGGCGACTAGCACCTGGTGCTGTCTCTGCTGGGCCGTGGCAAGGGCGTGGACCAGGTCCGCGAAGGGGGAGGACTCCATGGGGCTGTTCTTTTCTGTGCTCCGGTCCCGGGTTTCAGCACCACTATGACAGTTTGTATGAGTGGGAGGAGCACAGAAGGATGGCAGGCCAGAACTGAGTTCACAAAAAAATATTTATTCAGCTTTTCAGCTTATCTAATTGTCTCCCAGTCACACACGGGCACACACACACAGGTCATCTGGCTGGGGAGAGAGCTCTCCTCCTCTGCTCTCTCTCTCTCTCTCTTTAAATAGGGCGCAGTCACTGGGGAAGACACACAAACACACGTTAATAGACATCAGGTGCAGTGATTCTGCCACTTACCTTCCCTGACTCCGCCCTCCGGTCACAGACCGATGCTTGACCACACCCCCGCTGCCACATTCGCCTTCAAATTAACTGCTAATCCTAGAGGTTCACATACTTTTGCCACTCACAGATATGTAATATTGGATCATTTTCCTCAATAAATAAATGACCAAGTATAATATTTTTGTCTCATTTGTTTAACTGGGTTCTCTTTATCTACTTTTAGGACTTGTGTGAAAATCTGATGATGTTTTAGGTCATATTTATGCAGAAATATAGAAAATTCTAAAGGGTTCACAAACTTTCAAGCACCACTGTAATTTACAATAGCTAGGCAAAGACACAGACAAAACTGGAACATTATTAGAGGATTTTACACGGTTGCATGAAAATATGCAGTTTATCTTTGAGTGGTGAAAATATTCACGAGTGAAGCGAAATGAATGAGTGAAATTTTTTTCACCGTGAGAAGAGAAACAAAGGCTACAAAATCAAGCTGCTCACGTTATCACCAGACAAGACTCCTTTAAAGACACTATAGAAGTTTTAAACTGGACTGATTTAGAGACAAACAGAAAAATTTATATGTTTGTTCATATTTAAATGCCTTCATAATTTAGTTCCTAAATATCTGAGTGATTATCTCACGAGGAACTCAAGTATTCATAGTTATAATCCTCAATATAAATCTGACCTGCATTTACCAAAACCTAAGCTTACACTTGGTAAACGAACCTTTAGATATTCAGGTTCAATACTTTTTAATTCTCTGCCAGAAAATATTAAATCAACTGTCTCTAAATCAATTTAAAAGGTTCATTACGTCATATTTTTCATATATTTTTTTCTTATAATTTTCATTTTTTTCCTCTTAAGACCATAATGGTAGTTTTAATTAAATTTTTAGGCAAGGCAAGGCAGTTTTATTTATATAGCGCATTTCTTACATCAAGGCATTTCAATGTGATTTGCATTGCAAAAGGCAAAAAACAGACCTCCAGTCAAATCACACATTTACAATAAACATTTAAAGCATAGACAATGGAAACCTATGCACAGACGATGGAAAGCATGGCAACAAAATAATAAAAAACCTTTAGTAATTAAGGGATAAGAATAAAAGATTAATATAAAATAGAGTAAATAAAAAATAAAAAAGTAGAATAAATAAGTAAATAGAATAAATAAATAAATAAATAAATAAATAGAATAAGTAAGTAAATAGATAAAAAAGGGAACCATTTAATTGAAAGGTTCACTAAAAAGCTTAGTCTTCAGTTAGGACTTAAAAATAACAATTGTGGGAGCATTTTTTATTTCATCTGGGAGTTTATTCCAAAGCCTTTAGTGTTTATTCCCCATAAACACTAAAGGCTGACTCACCATATTTAGTATTGGCAGCAGGTTGAACCAGAAGATTTTTATTTTGAGATCTCGTTGATCTGGTAGGGGCGTGCTGTCTAAACAGGTCATATATGTAGTTTGGTCCAAGGCCATTTAGTGCTTTAAAAACAAGAATTAGATTTTTTAGATTAATCATATCAATGAGATTATGAAAGATTATTGTAATGTACTTTTGAAATGTCAAATTAGTATAGTTTTATATTGTATTTTTGAAATTGTACACAGGTATAGTCCTGCAGGGCCCCTATGGATACCAGCTGTGCTGAACAGGCCATGCTGCTGAAATAAAGTTGATCTATCTATCTATCTATCTATCTATCTATCTATCTATCTATCTATCTATCTATCTATCTATCTAAATATCTTCGCACCACTGTGTAATGTTCTTTATATTATATGGACACATCCACAAAAAAATACACAAGTTAATCAAAAGAATTTAAATTTTGAACCGGTTCCCATTTTGACAATGCGCATCTAGTCAGCAGGAAAACACTGTGAGTGACGTTATCGGAGTGAAATATCAGTGATTATTATCCATACAGGACACTTTTTCGATCCAATAAAAAACGTGTTCTATTCCCTTCTAGCTGGTTTCATTCATTTGGTTTGATTGCATGTAATATCGTTAGCATATCACTTATCCTACATATATTACGTCACTCTACCCAATGGAAAATGAGCATTGAATATGGTTTACGACATTGCATGGTTGTCAAGATAACGTGACATCACACGTTGGAGCTGATGCAAATCGCCAATGAGAAAGTTTTCTGTTGCGCATGCACACAAGCATTTCTTTGGTCTCCAGAAAAGAGAAAGGTGCATTGAACACCTGAAAGGCTACCAAAACTTCATTAGATAGTCTTCACGCATATTTATAAGCAGCGGCAAACCATTACTATTAGAGCTGGGACTTGATATACTCGCACCACAGTACCTGAGTGAATTTCTGCTCCTCTATGACCTGCCACACCTACTTAGATCAAAAGGTGCAGGCTATCTGCTGGTACCTCGTATAGTGAAGGCTACATCAGGGGGCAGAGCCTTTTCTTACAAAGCCCCACTGTTATGGAACAGCCTTCCAAGTAATGTTCGGGAATCAGACACAGTCTCAGCATTTAAGTCTAGGCTGAAAACATATCTGTTTAGTCAAGCCTTTTGTTAATGGTGTTTATGAGGTAAAGGAGTAGATCTGGAGGGTACTCAGACATGGAGTTTTTTGGTAAACTGGGATGTATGGATGCTGTCAGTCCCCACTCGCTTGCTCACTCGAGTTTGTTGACGGTGTAGTGGCTGCTGCTTTATGTCCCGGGGCTCCCTCATGCCTGTGTTACCTTCTGGCTCTCTCCTTTTAGTTATGCTGTCATAGTTAGTTGCCGGAGTCCCTGCTTGTACTCGGTGCAATATGTATACTGTTTCTACTTATTCAGGTGACATTGGGCATACCTAACCACCTGTGTTTTCTTTCCCTCCCCCCCACCCCAAATCTGTCCCTTTGAGTTACATGGAGTCAACAGGAAATCTTTTGGTGGAGAGGGTGGAGACCTCGACTGGCTATCGTAGCCTGCAGGGAATCGGCCGTCAGACATTCTGTCGCATGTCCCAGACCCGGTGAAATGTAACTGAATTGTCTTGGCTAGCCCTAAGGGTCCCATCTGCATCTCATCATTGCTGAGGAGTGTGCTCCCATCACCCAATCAAGCATCCAGCCAGAGCAGGTCATGACATATTTTACCATATTAACATGCCATTGTTGTGTGTTATGCCTGATGTAAAGACTCTTGTCTCTGCGAGCCTACCACACAGATTTAATACTTGTCATTTTTAGGGCATACCTAACAACGTGTTTTCTTTCTCTCTCTCCCCCCCCCCAATCTGTCCCTCTGAGTTACATGTTGATCCTGGGATTGAGATGCTGGCCTCTTCTGCCCCTCGGACCTGCTTGATCCATCCTGGTGCCCTGTGTCTGGTCGGAGTTTTATCGCACCGCTCCTGTGAAGGACGGCCCCATGAGGACAGTTGAGGGTTATACCTGTTAAAACTGTTAATATTATAGTCAGGCTGTCTGTTGTTGCCCAAATGAGGATGGGTTCCCTTTTGAGTCTGGTTCCTCTCGAGGTTTCTTCCTCATGTTGTCTGAGGGAGTTTTTCCTTGCCACCGTCGCCACAGGCTTGCTCATTGGGGATAGATTAGGGATAAAATTAGCTCATGTTTTAAGTCGTTCAAATTCTGTAAAGCTGCTTTGCGACAGTGTTTATTGTTAAAAGCGCTATACAAATAAACTTGACTTGACTTGACTTGAGCTCAGCCAAAATGTAGCCAGACACCAAAAAGCAACAGGGCAGAGAATTTTGTAAGGGATTAGCGGTAGGCTGCCAGGTCGCTCCGTTGTGTATAGCTGTTGATGTTGATTTTAAAAGTAACTCAGTAAATTACACAGGGAAATGAATCCTTAAGTCTGAGTGAAAAATACTCTGGCGAGTGTGCAGCGTGGAAGAAGTCTGGAGACAGAAATCTTAGTTTCTCAGTCATTAGCCTGTGCTACTGTGCTCTTGATAGATAGCACTGGCTCGAGCACTTTATTAGCATTCGCCAACACTACTGATGAATGCTGCACCGGCTGGAAGGTGACTTCACTGCTGCGCTGATGGTGCAGAAGGTTGAGGGCAATAAATTTTTGGTCCCTCCCACTAAAAATCTAAATCTGATTAGTTAATGTGTCTTCATCTGTCACTTCCTACATAAACATACACTGCCATGGCCTTATGTTCCGGCAATGAAGTCTTAACCAATGAGTGAGCAGCTCTAAACTCTTCTCAGCCTAGAGACAACAAACAAAACATTAAAATTGAGTTATCCAATGAGTGTGTTTTCAGGACAGTAACCCTTTCATTTCTCAGGGTTTCCCATACATAGACCATTGTGTGGCGCAGCGCCACACAATGGATTCCTATTGCCACACAATCAGACTCACGATTTTGAAAAAAAAAAAATTCCGTTGCATATCGTTCCGTTCATTCATGGTGCTCTTTCTTCTCGTTCACGTGCATGCACACCCACACAGACAGAGAGAGAGAGAGAGAGAGAGAGAGGCGTGTCCACAGGCCTGCCAGTGCGCATATACCCAGACTGCAAATAGGCCTGTTGGGCTAATTAAAAATAACGCAGCCTTCCCGATTCGCCTTTCGACCCCTTATTTTAAAAGGTAGCCTACGTCGTGCTCGTGATGAGCTTTATCATAGCCTTCTTAGCTTACAGGAAACGGACATCCCTGAGTCAGGCTATAAACCAGTTCTGATGCAGACAGTAGCAGCTTGACGCGAGGAACTGGCCTTATTGCATTATCCTGTTTATCCCGCTTCAGCAATCACTTCCCTTACGATAGGGCACTGGAGTTTTTTTTTTTTTTTCAGGAAGCCACGCAGAATTAAATGTTCTGATAGGGCATGCAGGCTTTGCACCAATCAGGGTAATGCTTTTTCATTATTGTTAGTTATGGTGTTACCTTAAGTGGTTTCTTACATCTAATTATGATATTTTATTATTATTTTGTTACATTATACTATTTATTTCATTTTAGTATTGGTTGAGGTAAGTGTTGAGTTCAATATTTAAAATAAAAACCTCCAGCTTGTTTTTTGCAATTTATTCCTTGAATGTCAACTAAAGAATGATTGAAAGATTGCCACCAAAAAGGCAAAAAACTAAGGTCAAAACCAGAGATGCACCGACTGACTGGCTGCTGATTGGAATCGGCCGATTTTCACGTGATCGGCCATGACCGGCGACCGGCCGGTCAAAATTAAAATATGCCGATCAAAACTTGTGTATCATATAGGGATGAAAGTGGAAATACTCGTAATTCGTAACTAAAAAGGCTGCAGCTACACTGGCAGCTTGAACATGCTTTCTAGTGTGATTGTGTTGCGCTTGCGCAGAACAGCGTCAAGGCCTCTGCATGCTCTTGCGACAAGGCTTTCGCAGATAGCTTTTCGCAGACAGTTGTAATTTATCAATATTTTAAGTTCGTTTCTTAGACAAGGATATTTTTTAAGCTTGTTACCTCGTTAACAGTTTCGGCGAGAATCTCCCGCCTTCTTCAGAAACAGTCACCAGATGTCGAGCGGTGACGTGCCTTATCAGCTGATGTTGCGTTACGGAGGCGTGAACGTCCCGCCCAATTTGACAGGTAGTTCACGCCTCCTGCTGTCAGGTCGCTCCTCCAGGACGGCACTCCAGGTGTGCGACAGCGCGTACACTCCCTCATCCCGGTTCATCGTCCTCTGCGCCCGGGATGAGGGAGCGTACGCGCTGTCGCACACCTGGAGTGCCGTCCTGGAGGAGCGACCTGACAGCAGGAGGCGTGAACTACCTGTCAAATTGGGCGGGACCTTCACGCCTCCGTAACGCAACATCAGCTGATAAGGCACGTCACCACTCGACATCTGGTGACTGTTTCTGAAGAAGGCGGGAGATTCTCGCCGAAACTGTTAACGAGGTAACAAGCTTAAAAAATATCCTTGTCTAAGAAACGAACTTAAAATATTTGTAATAGTTAGACATAATGAACATCCACTACGTAGTTGTAATTTATCGTTGAGCGGGGAGTAATAGGCGTGCGTGATGTTATTCACCGGCACAACGCAAGGGGGCGCGAAGTCGCTAGGAGTAGTTGGTGGGTGTGGTTAGTGGAGTGTTTATCCTCCGGTTACTTATAATGACTAGAACTGGAGTCGTATAGATGTACGTACTTCCTCAATCAACCGCTCTTCGTGCTGCTCCATCTTCGCTCGTGTTTTTAAAAATGCCGGTCATGAAAACAAACCAAACCGGGAAAGTAGTGAAGCGGAAGTGCGTGTACAGTGGATGTAGAGTGGACCAATCAGAGCCCTCTTGTCTGCGGCGCTGTCTGCGAGGCTTCTGCGGTGGTCACAATTTTTGGGAGGTGCGCGCAGAGTGTCTGCGAAGGTGGGGGGGCTACGCAGACACTGTCTGTGACGCTATCTGCGAGGACTGGGTTGTCAGCATAAATTGGCCTTCAGTCCTGTGCGCCTAACGAGCTCCGGCGTGCGCGCCGTTAACAAAAAAAAAAAATTTCACTATAATTGGATATCCAAATATAGTGAATTTTTTTTGTGTGCCAGATATTGGATGTGAAAAGAAGAAAATGTTTGTGGTTGTGTGAATTTCCCATTACAGGAATTAATACGTTAGCCTATTACCAAACATCTAGTTAGATTTGTACAAAGAGAGAAAGAAAAAAATGTCTTTTTGTTTTTTACAACCTTGGTTGCACTTGATTCCATTGGAAATTACTCTACAAATACACATTTGACAAAGATGATAGAATGGCTATGGTATAAGTATGACTGGAAATTATTTTTGTATTTTGATACTGAATGAAGAAATGGGTTGTTCTATAAGGCAGAAGTTTTCAGATCGAAATAGGCTTATGAAAGTGTGTTCCATAGCAGTAGGCAAATAATATATGAGGGGGAAGTTGTTTTTGTGCCAGATATTGGATGGGAAAAGAAAAAATGTTTGTGTGAATTTCCTATTTCAGGAATTAATGTTAATACCAAACATGAAGAAAGATTTTACAAAGAACAATGTCTTTTTGTTTGTTGTCAACCTTTGAGGTGTTGAAAATTTATTACTGAAAATCTGGCAGAATGTTCTATTAAAGAAAAGATAAAAAGAAAATAGTCTTTGTGTGTGCTGTGAAGTGGTTTGAAAAAATGAAATCGGAATCAGCCAAAATCGGTATCGGCAGGTCACACTCCATGGAAAATCGGAAATCGGAATCGGCCCAAAAAATTGCAATCAGTGCATCTCTAGTAAAAACTAAACTTTAACTTCAATTTTGGTGAGTAATTTTCATAAATTTAAAAGACAGGTTTTCTACCAACATCAAGCCCAGCAAACTAATGGCCTGCCCTGTAATGTAAAGTTGGGTCGAGGAATGAAACCAGGCAGGGTTCTGGGAAAAATTGTTTTAGCTGTCTTCTCTTAAAGAACTTAAAAGAATTTAGATTGAACTGAATAATCTCAAATGCTTCTTGTAGCTTTAAAATAGTCCCAGAAGGTGACTCTGAAGAAAAATACTGTGTGTTTGAACACCGCCCGCTGTAAACACTTTGCATTATACACCCCAGTGACCGACTCCACTGACCGCCACGACACCACCGCGCACGATTCCCTCATCAGCACAGTGGAGCACCACAAATTGCTACCTGGTCTGTGGGAAACACTGTTTCTGAAGCAAATTTGGTAGAAAATGAGGCCAAATTAGAATTATCTCATCTCATCTCATTATCTCTAGCCGCTTTATCCTTCTACAGGGTCGCAGGCAAGCTGGAGCCTATCCCAGCTGACTACAGGCGAAAGGCGGGGTTCACCCTGGACAAGTCGCCAGGTCATCACAGGGCTGACACATAGACACAGACAACCATTCACACTCACATTCACACCTACGCTCAATTTAGAGTCACCAGTTAACCTAACCTGCATGTCTTTGGACTGTGGGGAAACCGAAGCACCCGGAGGAAACCCACGCGGACACGGGGAGAACATGCAAACTCCACACAGAAAGGCCCTCACCGGCCACGGGGCTTGAACCCGGACCTTCTTGTTGTGAGGTGACAGCGCTAACCACTACACCACCGTGCCGCCAGAGTAAAAAGTACTAAGTGAAAAAACTACTAAAGTACTGAGTACACCCCAAAATCTAGTGGAAAGCCTTCCCAGACCTCAGAGTGGAGCTCATTATAACAGCAAATGGCAAATAAATCTGGAATGGGATGTTCAACAAGCACTCATGAGTGTAATGGTCAGGGGCACACATACTTTTAGTCATAAAGTGTATATGTTAATGTTAAAATTTACACCAGTCAACCTAACCTGCATGTCTTTGGACTGTGGGGGAAACCGGAGCACCCGGAGGAAACCCACGCGGACACGGGGAGAACATGCAAACTCCGCACAGAAAGGCCCTCGCCGGCCCCGGGGCTCGAACCCAGGACCTTCTTGCTGTGAGGCGACAGCGCTAACCACTACACCACCATGCCGCCCAAATTAAATTAGAAGAGGATAATTATAATGGAAGTATGAAATGAATTAAAGAATAAAAGAAATATAACAGTTGAAATGCTGATATGTTTGGACCTTCTCTGAAGGCCTAGAAGGCCCTGATGGTTCCCCTCTGGTATAATAATAATAATAATAATAATAATAATGGCTTTTTTCATGGTCTATCAGATATATTCCATTCAGCTACTTGTCTTTGACTCATTCACTATCATGGTAGCTGAATGGAATATATCTGATAAACCACAAAAAAAAGCCAGACAATATTATTTTAATAGGTCACTCAGATCTGCGATGTATTTCATATGAAAAATGTGAGTTTTTCAACATGATAAACTTCATATCTTCAAGCCAACGTGTGATTTTCAGTTTATTATAGTGACACATTCACAAACAAAAAGTCCCCAAATTTATCAAAACTATTCTTCGATTTCCTCACGAGTGACAGATAGAGATTTATGGCACAGTTGCCATCTAGATGTCACTCATATGAAAACATGAGTGGTGTATTTCCCAGTAAAACGCTCATGTCCATATGATATATAGCGTTTCTTCTTCTTCTTCTTCTTCTTTTGGCTGCTCCTGATTAGGGGTCGCCACAGCGGATCTTTCATCTCCATTGCTCCCTGTCTTCCGCATCCTTCTCTACCACACCTGCCACTTTCATGTCCTCTCTCACCACATCCATGTATCTCCTCTTTGGCCTTCCTCGTTTTCGTTTGCCTGGCAGCTCCATCCTCAGCATTCTCCTTCCCACATGCTCTGCGTCTCTTCTCAGGATGTGCCCGTACCATCTCAGTCTCATCTCTCTTAGCTTCATTCCCAAGCTCTCCACATGTGCTGTCCCTCTGATGTGCTCGTTCCTTATCCTGTCCAACCTTGTCACTCCCATCACAAACCTTAACGTCCTCAACTCCGCCACCTCCAACTTTGCCTCCTGTCTCTTCGTTAAGGGTACGGTCTCCAATCCGTACATCACAGCTGGTCTCACTGCTGTCTTATACATCTTACCTTTCACTTTTGCTGGGACTTTCCTGTCACAAATGACTCCCGAAATCCTTCTCCAACTGCTCCACCCTGCCTGCACTCTCTTTCTCACCTCACTATCGCAGCCCCCATTTTCATGCACAGTTGACCCCAGATACTTGAATTCACCAACTTTCTTTACGTCTACTCCTTGCATCTTCACTACACTCTCATCCCCATTCTCATTGATGCACATGTATTTTGTTTTGCTACTGCTCACCCAGTGTTGTTTTCGTTAACGATGATGAAATTATTTCGTTAACACACCTTTTTTTCATGACTAAAACGAGACAGTGACGAGCTAAACATAACTCTTTGATCACGAAAATATGATGAGACGTATCTGTTGTTTTCGTTGGCGAGACGAGACGAAAATGTTAGTGGGTTGGTGCATGCAATCTGTCTGCCAAATGCTGAAAATATCAGAAATGCACCTGCATCCTGTCCTTGTTTGGTCACGCCCACCACCAGGCATGTCCGGGCACAGTGCACACCGGGGCAGCCACACACAGTTCATGGACCATGGCGGCAGCAACGCCAGCACAAGGGCTTGGTGGGCGGAAAAGACGTGATGATTTATGGACATACTTTACACATAATCCAGCAGAAAATAAAACGGAATGCCTTGTAGTGGGAGACAGAGGTACACGCTGTGGCTATAAACTACGTAGCAAGAATACGACCAACCTCAAGAGGCATCTAAAGGCTCACCATGCTGCTATTTCTGCGACGGTAAGTTAACGTTACAAGAAGTCCTGTTAACAGATCATGTATACGTTTGCTAGCTTTGGTTAATGTCACTCAATAATCGGGCTGTGATGAATTTCCTATGAAGTTTTCCAAAACACCGTGACCTGGCGAAAATGAATGGGACCGCTAGCTTCATGCTAAAGTTGGCTTGGTTAAGCTAACTTAAATTCAGTTAACATGTCGTGAGTAAAACTTGTCCTGCAGGGATTATTGGTGGGACAGCAACTGAATGCTTTGTCATATATTGACCGACATTTGAGTTACTGTGAAACATGCGGGGGGAAATGTAGCTTTTCAGACCTGTTGCTGTGCTTTAATATGTCTAAATGAGCAGCAGCACACCTGGCTACTCTAACGTTAGCAGCATGTTTAGCCATCATATTTACATTAATGGACAGCGTGGTCATCTTCTAGTTGTGTGTTCATCATGACATGTTTGTGCTCTATCAGTGCATTGCGACTTGTTAAACGGAGGCAGAAACACAAGTCTGTGAACAACGGAGTATACACACTAGACAGCGTTTCTGTAGAGAGTATACACACTAGACAGCGTTTATGTAGAGAGCAGACACACTAGACAGCGTTTATGTAGAGAGTATACACACTAGACAGTGTTTATGTAGAGAGCATGCACACTAGACAGCGTTTATGTAGAGAGTATACACACTAGAGAGCGTTTATGTAGAGAGTATGCACACTAGACAGCGTTTATGTAGAGAGTATGTTATGCACAACCTGTCAACCTCGATTACAATTTCCTATCTCTGTATTGGCCGAATTTAATGTTTTAAAGTAATTATTTTTTCGACTAAAATGAATGACTAAAACTGGACTAAAACCCTTTTAGTTTTCGTCGACTATAACTAGACCAAAACTATCAAGGATGGAATTGACTAAAATGTGACTAAAACTAATAAGCATTTCATCCAAAAGACTAAAACTAAATCAAAAATGGCTGCCAAAAACAACACTGTGCTCACCTTCATTCCTCTTTGTTCCAATGCATCCCTCCATCTCTCCAAACCCAACTCAACCTCCTTTCTACTTTCACCACATATCACAATATCATCTGCAAACATCATGTTCCATGGTTACTTTTGCCTCACTTCGTCCGCCAAGCTATCCATCACTATGGCAAACAAGAAAGGACTCAAAGCAGATCCTTGATGGAGTCCCACCTTCACCTTGGACCATTCAGTCGTTCCAACTGCACACCTCACTGCTGTTTCACTGTTCTCATACATGTCCTGCACCACTCTAATATACTTCTCATTCACCCCACACTTTCTCATACAATACCATCACTCATCTCTCGGCACTCTATCGTATGCCTTCTCCAGGTCTACAAACACACAATGTAGCTTTCTCTGGCCTTCTCTGTACTTCTCCATTAACATTCTTAAAGCAAAAATTGCATCCGATGTGCTCTTCCTTGGCATAAACCCGTACTGCTGTTCACAGATTGCTACCTCTCTTCACAATCTCGCCTCCAATACCCTTTCCCATAGCTTCATGGTGTGGCTCATCAGTTTTACCCCTGTGTAATTACTGCAGCTCTGTACATCTCCCTTATTCTTGTATATTGGGATTAGCACACTCTTTCTCCATTCATTTGGCATTTTCTCATTCTCTAGGATCTTATTAAACAATCTCATTAGGAACTCCACAGCCGTCTCACACAAACATCTCCAAGCCTCAATTGGGATACCATCTGGTCCGACTGCTTTCCCAGTCTGCATTCTTTTCATGGCTGCCCTCACCTCATCCTTACTAACCAACTCTGCTTCCTGATTTGCTGTTTCCAACGAATCTGACCTTTTCTCTCTTGGGTTCTCCTCATTTAATAAATCCTCAAAGTACTCTTTCCACCTTCTTAATACACTCTCTCTGTTTGTCAGCACATTTCCATTTAGATCTTTCATCACTCTTACCTGCTGTACATCCCTCGCTTCCCTGTTTCTCTGCCTAGCTAGTCTGTACAGGTCTTTCTCTCCTTCTTTGGTCTCCAGTCTTTCGTACAACTCCTGGCATGCACCTGCTTTCGCCTTCGCTACCGCTCTTTTGCCTTCTGTCTCGTCTCTCTGTATAACGGCTTGCTTTCCTCATCTCTCTGATCATCCCAATTCTTATTTGCTAGCCTCTTCTCTTTTATAATTTCCTGCACTTCTTTGTTCCACCACCATGTCTCCTTGTCTTCCTTCCTCTGTCCTGATGACCACCCTAGCACCTTCCTTGCTGCCTCTCTTACTAGTATAGCAGTACTATTCCAATCTTCTGGCAGACTTCCATGACCACTCAATGCTTGTCTCATTTCTTCCCTAAACTCCTTCTGATGTTCAACCTCTTTTAGTTTCCACCACTTAATCTTCGGCTCCACTATTTCACGCTTCCTCTTTTTCACTTTCAAGCTCATCCTGCACACGACCACTCGATGTTGTCTAGCTACACTCTCCCCTGCCATCACTTTACAGTCTCCAATCTCCTTCAGGTTACCCCTTCTGCAGAGTATGTAGTCCACCTGTGTAGATCTTCCTCCACTCTTAAACGTCACCCTGTGCTGCTCTTTCTTCTCGAAGTATGTGTTGACTATTGCCAAATTCACCCTCTTTGAAAAGTCAACCACCATTTGCCCTTCCACATTTCTCTCTTACACCATATCTGCCCATCATGTCCTCATCTCCTCCATTTTCCTTGCTAACATGTCCACTGAAATCTGCTCCTATCAGCACGCGCTCCTCCCTCAGTATACTTTCTATCGCTTCATCCATCTTTAACCAGAAAGACTCTTTCTCTTCATTCTCACATCCAACCTGTGGGGCATATGCACACACAACATTGATTACCACTCCTTGAATCTCCAACTTCATGCTCATCACTCTATCTGACACCCTCTTCACATCAATCACACTGTTGACCAACTCTCCCCTCAAAACAATACCAACACCATTTCTCTTTCCATCGACTCCATAATAAAACAACTTGCATCCATCTTCAGTGTTCTTGGCCTTGCTTCCTTTCCACCTCGTCTCCTGCACACACAAAATGTCCAACTTCCTTCTTTCCATCATACCTGCTAACTCTCTCGCTCTGCCAGTCAATGTTCCCATATAGGCTGTCTCTGTGATGAACAGCTAAAATCCAGATTCATATATCAGTAATATCACTTGCAAAATATCTGCACACTCTTACTGTCATTCTGTGCTCACTGTTACTTATATTATATTTATACTTATTTAAATTTACTATTTCATCTTTGCACTATGTACCATATTGCACCAAAAGGGAAATCTTTTCTGTGATGAACAGCTAAAATCCAGATTCATATATCAGTAATATCACTTATAAAATATCTGAACACTTATACCATCATTCTGTGCACACTGTATACTTTATATTTATTTAACTATTCCATACTTGACTTACCTGGATTACTTTGCACTATGCACCTATTTTTGTTGTTGTTGTTTGCTTGTTTGTTTGTTTTGTGTATACGCTTTTTTATCTGTTTTGTACTATGAGAGCTAAGTGAACCGGAGTCAAATTCCTCGTGTGTGTCCACATACCTGGCAATAAAAGTGTTTCTGATTTCTGATTCAGTGTTCCTACCCTTGATTCTAAGCTCCTTCCCTTCCATCTTTCATGCTCTCTCCTAACACGCCTCCCCCCCTCTTTTTCCTTCTCTGTTTTGGTGCAACAGTAGCACACTTTCCACCGGCACCCTGTTGACCAACAGTACCAGAGGCGGCTGTTGTTAACCCGGGCCCCGACCGATCCGGTATGGTATTTCTCTTTTCAATCCACATGTTAGATTTGGCACAGTTTTATGCTGTATGCCCTTCCTGATGCAACCCTCTCCAATTTATCTGGGCTTGGGACTGGCACCAAGAGTAGGCTTATGCACCCCCAGTGGCTGGATTATATGAAATATAGCGTATATTTAGAGTAAATAGAGTATGCAGTGCTAAACAAGGTGCAGGTGTGCATATTCAAGGCCACTTGTGACGGGTGAAGGGGCTGAGGGGAACTGATATCCGGATGTCTGACATGACAGTTCATATAACTTTTATTACAGTGTATTGTTGTACTTATTTTATTTTAAGGGTGGCATGATGGTGTAGTGGTTAGCACCGTTGCCTCATCACAAGAAGGTTCTGGGTTTGAGCCCAGTGGCTGACAAGGGCTTTTCTGTGTGGAGTTTGCATGTTCTACCTGTATCTGCATGGGTTTCCTCTGGGTGCTCCGGTTTCCCCCACAGTCCAAAGACATGCAGGTTAGGTTAACTGGTGACTCTAAATTGAGCGTAGGTGTGAATGGTTGTCTGTGTCTATGTGTCAGCCCTGTGATGACCTGGCAACTTGTCCAGGGTGTACCCCACCTTTCGCCCGTAGTCAGCTGGGATAGGCTCCAGCTTGCCTGCGACCCTGTAGGACAGGATAAAGCGGCTAGAGATAATGAGATGAGATGAGATGATGGTGTAGTGGTTAGCACTGTTGCCTCACAGCAAGAAGGTTCTGGGTTTGAGCCCAGTGGCTGACAAGGGCCTTTCTGTGTGGAGTTTGCATGTTCTCCCTATATCTGCATGGGTTTCCTCTGGGTGCTCCAGTTTCCCCCACAGTCCAAAGACATGCCGGTTAGGATAATTGGTGGCTCTAAATTGACCTTAGGTGTGAATGGGAGTGTGAATGGGAGTGTGAATGGGAGTGTGAATGGTTGTGTGTCAGCCTGTGATGATCTGGTGACTTGTCCAAGGTGTATCCTGCCTCTCGCCCATAGTCAGCTGGGATAGGCTCCAGCCTACCCATGACCCTGTTCAGGATAAGCGGTTACAGATAATGGATGGGGATAATAATGTTTTATTTTATTATTATTTACTGTTGTTGTCACATTGTTTGCAGTTTATAAATGAAATTTTATCATAGGTATGTATGTACACAAGCCCTGTGATAACCTGGCGACTTGTCCAGGGGGTACCCCGCCTCTCACCCATAGTCAGCTGGGATAGGCTCCAGCTTGCCTGTGACTCTGTAGAACAGGATAAGCGGCTACAGATAATGGGTGAATAGATGGATGTACACAAAAAACAAGCTTTATAAATGGTTCACTCCTATCTGTGTTAGCTCTGAGAAAGTGTCCACTGTGGATACGGCACCCCCACTGTATTCAGAAATGACAAGATGACTTAATTCCAATCATGTTTTTGACACTCCCTCTTGCTTGAGTCCCATTGGCCATTGTAACAGAATTACAATGAATTACACACACACCCATCCAGTATCCATAACCGTGGGCCCAGCTGACTATTGCCCCTTTTCCACCAAAGCAGTTCCAGGGCTGGTTCGGGGCCAGGGCTTAGTTTGGAACCGGGTTTTCTGTTTCCACTGACAAAGAACTGGCTCTGGGGCCAGAAAAAATGGTTCCAGGCTAGCACCAACTCTCTGCTGGGCCAGAGGAAAGAACCACTTATGTCAGTGGGGGGGCGGAGTTGTTAAGACCAACAACAATAGCAAGACCGCGAAAGATTGCCACTTTTAAGCGACGAGAAGCAGCAGCTGTACAAACGCGAAGTCATCCATTATTATTATTATTAGGGCCCGAGCCCTATGGGCGAAGGCCCTATTGTTCTTGTAAGAGTTCACTATTATATTATTCTTCCGTCTTCTTCTTCTTCTTTATTTTTCTCCGCTGTTGGGCCATTTTCGGGGCGCTTGCCATGGGCGAAAACACGCGAAATTTGGCACCACTTCCGAGAATTGCCACCGCTACTCAGAACCAAAAGCCCAAACTTGGCCGGGGCTCAGGGCCTCTATAGCGCCCCCTAAGTCGTTGTGATTTTGGCCTCCCGCATTAAGGTGCCTGGTTGCCATATAGTTTGTAGTAGTGGCATGCCATTTGGTACGCATATGTATCTCACTAAGCCGGACAAAAATGTAATGCCAATGCATTAGCCACGCCCAACAGGAAGTGAGGTAATTTCACTTTTGTGCGAAATGCATGGCCACGAAGACGGCGCAACTCCTCCTAGACCGTTCATAGGAATGTCACCAAAATTGATACACATCATCTACAGACATGGCTGACAAAAGTTACTAAATACGTTTCACGTAGGATAAACCGTTCAGAAGTTATACGTCAATCAATTTTCACTTCAAAATTTTACATGCTAAAAAATTCATAACAAATCTTCTAATTGCTCAAAACTGCTCATACTTCACACGCTAGTCGCTCCTTGGGCTTCTGACATGTTACCCAATTTCTGTGATATTTCGCCACTGGGGGCGCTATTTTTGGGCAAAAAATCCATTCTTTCCTCAAATTTGGTCAAACTTCACGGCCACCCTCTTACTACCTCCCATGTCATGTATACCACATTTTGGGAATTTTCGTCCATGGGGGGCGCTGTTCTTGGCCGACGCAATTTCTCCAAAATGGGTTTTTGGTTAATAATTCCATAGTGCTTTTCCTTCACACCACTACCTTGTGATAGTACGTTGCTGTTGTAGACACTTATTTTTCCAACTCATAATCGCTCATGTACAGCATAGCGCCACCTCCTGACATGGGAAAATCCAAAAAATTTATTCTTCAAAAATCTATATCTCATCTTCTATTTACTCAATTTTCATCACACTTCATACGCAAACTCTTCATAGCTCACCTGACATATATGCCAAATTTTGTGCACTTTCGCCCCTGGGGGTGCTGGTTATGGCAGAAATGATATTGCAGCTTCTGATTTGTCAACCTCGGCAAGCAAACTCTTTACAAGACCCTTATTGGGGCTCTTGCCATGGTCGACAACGCTCGAAATTTGGCTCCTTTTTCTTAGACTGCCACCGCTACTGAGAACCAGAAGCCCAGATCCAGGCGGGCCTCAGGGCCTCTATAGCGCCCCCTAACGTGTTGTGATTTTTGCCTCTCGCATTAAGGTGCCTGGTTGCCATGTAGTTTGTAGTAGTGGCATGCCCTTTGGTACGCATATGTATCTCACCAAGCCGGACAAAAATGTAATGCCAATGCATTAGCCACGCCCTACAGGAAGTGAGGTAATTTCACTTTTGTGCGAAATGCATGGCCACGAAGACGGCACAACTCCTCCTAGACCGTTCATGGGAACGTCACCAAAATTGATACACATCATCTACAGACATGGCTGACAAAAGTTGCTAAATACGTTTCACGTAGGGTAAACCGTTCAGAAGTTTTACGTCAATCATTTTTCAATGCAGAATTTTACATGCTTAAAAATTCATAACAAATCTTCTAATTGCTCAACACTGCTCATACTTCACACGCAA
Organism: Neoarius graeffei; assembly: GCF_027579695.1. Taxonomy (NCBI): domain Eukaryota; kingdom Metazoa; phylum Chordata; class Actinopteri; order Siluriformes; family Ariidae; genus Neoarius; species Neoarius graeffei. The sequence continues at coordinate 111,384,735 of NC_083573.1, read as the reverse complement.
ATCACTCATTGGGCTTCTGACATGTGACCCAATTTCTGTGATGTTTCGCCACTGGGGGCGCTATTTTTGGGCAAAAAATCCAATCTTTCCTCAAATTTGGTCAAACTTCACGGCCACCCTCTTACTACCTCCCATGTCATGTATACCACATTTTGGGAATTTTCGTCCATGGGGGGTGCTGTTTTTGGCCCACGCAATTGCTCCAAAACGGGTTTTTGGTAAATAATTCCATAATGCTTTTCCTTCACACCACTACCTTGTGATTGTACGTTGCTGTTGTAGACACTTATTTTTCCAACTCATAATCGCTCATGTACAGCATAGCGCCACCTACTGACATGGGAAAAACCAAAAAATTTATTCTTCAAAAATCTATATCTCATCTTCTATTTACTCAATTGTCATCAAACTTCATACGCAAACTCTTCATAGCTCACCTGACATATATGCCAAATTTTGTGCACTTTCGCCCCTGGGGGTGCTGATTATGGCAAAAATGATATTGCAGCTTCTGATTTGTCAAACTTGGCAAGCAAACTCTTTTCAAGACCCTTATTGAGGCGCTTGCCATGGTCGACAACGCACGAAGTGCGAGACCCTATTGTTGCCATGTGTCCAATTCTGTGCTTTGTCGCCATTGTGGGAGTAATGTCTCTTGCCGCAGAAGCTGTGGAAGGTATTTCGCAGGGACGCATGCCCCCGCCCCCCTTGGCCGCTGGCGCGAGGGCCCGTCGAGGCCGCTTGCGGCTTTAATTATTATTATAGTTGTTGTTGCTGCTGCTTCTTCCATGTTGTTTGTGCTTTGATATTCGCGCCAAGGTTTAAGCAAACGTAGCGACGTAACTGACATATACAGCGATGTAATGACGTATACAGCGACGTAATGACGTGGCACTGCGAGCTATGGAAAAGCAAACTGGTTCTCAGCTGGCTCGCAAGTTGAAAGAGTTGTGAACCAGCACCAGCACTGGCCCCGAACCAGCCCTGGAACTGATTTGGTGGAAAAGGGGTATATGAGTGAGAGGCGGGGTACACCCTGAACAAGTCGGCAGATCATCACAGGGATGACACATAGAGACAAACAACCATTCACACTCAAATTCACACCAACGGTCAATTTAGAGCCACCAATTATCCTAACCTGCATGTCTTTAGACTGTGGGGGAAACCGGAGCACCCAAAGGAAACCCACACAGACATGGGGAGAACATGCAAACTCCACACAGAAAGGCCCCTGTTGGCCACTGGGCTCAAACCCAGAAACTTCTTGCTGTGAGGCAACAGTGCTAACCACTACACCACCATGTCACCCACACACAAAACAGCATGTCATATATTCTAAGTTTCTATTAACTCACTGTTATTTTAAACAATGAATTTGTAGATCAGAAAGCATCCAATCATTATGGTTCTAGAACCCTCAGGATGGATCTAGAATGCTTGGAATGGATTTCAAATCTTCCTCTAAAGTTCTCAGTAATGCCCTAGAATCTTCTATATTTCACTTAAAATTCTGATACAGCTCTGAGCTTCAGTGTGACACTTTAATTCTTAGTGTAGTTCTAGAGTCCACGTTGTGGGTCTAGAATTCTTGTTCTAACTCTAGAATTCTTAGTGCATTTTCCTGACCTACAGTCTGGTCCTATGATCTTCAGTACAAGTCTAGAAATCCAAGGATTTTTGTATGGCTCTAAGACCCCAATGCAGTTCTATAATTAGGGCCCGAGCCCTATGGGCGAAGGCCCTATTGTTCTTGTAAGAGTTCACTATTATTATTCTTCCGTCTTCTTCTTCTTCTTTATTTTTCTCCGCTGTTGGGCCATTTTCGGGGCACTTGCCATGGGCGAAAACGCACGAAATTTGGCACCACTTCCGAGAATTGCCACCGCTACTCAGAACCAGAAGCCCAAACTTGCCCGGGGCTCAGGGCCTCTATAGCGCCCCCTAAGTCGTTGTTATTTTGGCCTCCCGCATTAAGGTGCCTGGTTGCCATATAGTTTGTAGTAGTGGCATGCCATTTGGTAGGCATATGTATCTCACTAGGCCGGACAAAAATGTAATGCCAATGCATTAGCCATGCCCAACAGGAAGTGAGGTAATTTCACTTTTGTGCGAAATGCATGGCCACGAAGACGGCGCAACTCCTCCTAGACCGTTCATAGGAATGTCACCAAAATTGATACACATCATCTACAGACATGGCTGACAAAAGTTACTAAATACGTTTCACGTAGGATCAACCGTTCAGAAGTTATACGTCAATCAATTTTCACTTCAAAATTTTACATGCTAAAAAATTCATAACAAATCTTCTAATTGCTCAAAACTGCTCATACTTCACACGCTAATCACTCATTGGGCTTCTGACATGTGACCCAATTTCTGTGATATTTCGCCACTGGGGGCGCTATTTTTGGGCAAAAAATCCAATCTTTCCTCAAATTTGGTCAAACTTCACGGCCACCCTCTTACTACCTCCCATGTCATGTATACCACATTTTGGGAATTTTCGTCCATGGGGGGCGCTGTTTTTGGCCGACGCAATTTCTCCAAAATGGGTTTTTGGTTAATAATTCCATTATGCTTTTCCTTCACACCACTACCTTGTGATAGTACGTTGCTGTTGTAGACCCTTATTTTTCCAACTCATAATCGCTCATGTACAGCATAGCGCCACCTACTGACATGGGAAAAACCAAAAAATTTATTCTTCAAAAATCTATATCTCATCTTCTATTTACTCAATTTTCATCACACTTCATACGCAAACTCTTCATAGCTCACCTGACATATATGCCAAATTTTGTGCACTTTCGCCCCTGGGGGTGCTGGTTATGGCAGAAATGATATTGCAGCTTCTGATTTGTCAACCTTGGCAAGCAAACTCTTTACAAGACCCTTATTGGGGCGCTTGCCATGGTCGACAACGCTCGAAATTTGGCTCCTTTTTCTTAGACTGCCACCGCTGCTGAGAACCAGAAGCCCAGATCCAGGCGGGCCTCAGGGCCTCTATAGCGCCCCCTAACGTGTTGTGATTTTTGCCTCTCGCATTAAGGTGCCTGGTTGCCATGTAGTTTGTAGTAGTGGCATGCCCTTTGGTACGCATATGTATCTCACCAAGCCGGACAACAATGTAATGCCAATGCATTAGCCACGCCCTACAGGAAGTGAGGTAATTTCACTTTTGTGCGAAATGCATGGCCACGAAGACGGCGCAACTCCTCCTAGACCGTTCATAGGAATGTCACCAAAATTGATACACATCATCTACAGACATGGCTGACAAAAGTTACTAAATACGTTTCACGTAGGATCAACCGTTCAGAAGTTATACGTCAATCAATTTTCACTTCAAAATTTTACATGCTAAAAAATTCATAACAAATCTTCTAATTGCTCAAAACTGCTCATACTTCACACGCTAATCACTCATTGGGCTTCTGACATGTGACCCAATTTCTGTGATATTTCGCCACTGGGGGCGCTATTTTTGGGCAAAAAATCCAATCTTTCCTCAAATTTGGTCAAACTTCACGGCCACCCTCTTACTACCTCCCATGTCATGTATACCACATTTTGGGAATTTTCGTCCATGGGGGGCGCTGTTTTTGGCCGACGCAATTTCTCCAAAATGGGTTTTTGGTTAATAATTCCATTATGCTTTTCCTTCACACCACTACCTTGTGATAGTACGTTGCTGTTGTAGACCCTTATTTTTCCAACTCATAATCGCTCATGTACAGCATAGCGCCACCTACTGACATGGGAAAAACCAAAAAATTTATTCTTCAAAAATCTATATCTCATCTTCTATTTACTCAATTTTCATCACACTTCATACGCAAACTCTTCATAGCTCACCTGACATATATGCCAAATTTTGTGCACTTTCGCCCCTGGGGGTGCTGGTTATGGCAGAAATGATATTGCAGCTTCTGATTTGTCAACCTTGGCAAGCAAACTCTTTACAAGACCCTTATTGGGGCGCTTGCCATGGTCGACAACGCTCGAAATTTGGCTCCTTTTTCTTAGACTGCCACCGCTGCTGAGAACCAGAAGCCCAGATCCAGGCGGGCCTCAGGGCCTCTATAGCGCCCCCTAACGTGTTGTGATTTTTGCCTCTCGCATTAAGGTGCCTGGTTGCCATGTAGTTTGTAGTAGTGGCATGCCCTTTGGTACGCATATGTATCTCACCAAGCCGGACAACAATGTAATGCCAATGCATTAGCCACGCCCTACAGGAAGTGAGGTAATTTCACTTTTGTGCGAAATGCATGGCCACGAAGACGGCGCAACTCCTCCTAGACCGTTCATAGGAATGTCACCAAAATTGATACACATCATCTACAGACATGGCTGACAAAGGGTGCTAAATACGTTTCACGTAGGGTAAACCGTTCAGAAGTTATATGTCAATCATTTTTCAATGCAGAATTTTACATGCTTAAAAATTCATAACAAATCTTCTAATTGCTCAACACTGCTCATACTTCACACGCAAATCACTCATTGGGCTTCTGACATGTGACCCAATTTCTGTGATGTTTCGCCACTGGGGGCGCTATTTTTGGGCAAAAAATCCAATCTTTCCTCAAATTTGGTCAAACTTGACGGCCACCCTCTTACTATCTCCCATGTCATGTATACCACATTTTGGGAATTTTCGTCCATTTGGGGCGCTGTTTTTGGCCCACGCAATTGCTCCAAAACGGGTTTTTGGTAAATAATTCCATAATGCTTTTCCTTCACACCACTACCTTGTGATTGTACGTTGCTGTTGTAGACACTTATTTTTCCAACTCATAATCGCTCATGTACAGCATAGCGCCACCTACTGACATGGGAAAAACCAAAAAATTTATTCTTCAAAAATCTATATCTCATCTTCTATTTACTCAATTGTCATCAAACTTCATACGCAAACTCTTCATAGCTCACCTGACATATACGCCAAATTTTGTGCACTTTCGCCCCTGGGGGTGCTGGTTATGGCAAAAATGATATTGCAGCTTCTGATTTGTCAAACTTGGCAAGCAAACTCTTTTCAAGACCCTTATTGAGGCGCTTGCCATGGTCGACAACGCACGAAGTGCGAGACCCTATTGTTGCCATGTGTCCAATTCTGTGCTTTGTCGCCATTGTGGGAGTAATGTCTCTTGCCGCAGAAGCTGTGGAAGGTATTTCGCAGGGACGCATTGGCACCAGTTCCGAGATTTGCCACCGCTACTCAGAACCAGAAGCCCAAACTTGGCGGGGGCTCAGGGCCTCTATAGCACCCCCTAAGTCATTGTGATTTTGGCCTCCTGCATTAAGGTGCCTGGGTGCCATGTAGTTTGTAGTAGTGGCATGCCATTTGGTACGCATATGTATCTCACTAAGCCGGACAAAAATGTAATGCCTATGCATTAGCCACGCCCAACAGGAAGTGAGGTACTTTCACTTTTGTGCGAAATGCATGGCCACGAAGACGGCGCAACTCCTCCTAGACCGTTCATAGGAATGTCACCAAAATTGATAAACATCATCTGCAGACATGGCTGACAAAAGTTACTAAATACGTTTCACGTAGGATAAACCGTTCAGAAGTTATACGTCAATCAATTTTCGATGCAAAATTTTACATGCTTAAAAATTCATAAATCTTCTGATTGCTCAAAACTGCTCATACTTCACACGCAAATCACTCATTGGGCTTCTGACATGTTACCCAATTTCTGTGATATTTCGCCACTGGGGGCGCTATTTTTGGGCAAAAATTCCAATCTTTTCTCAAATTTGGTCAAACTTCACGGCCACCCTCTTACTACCTCCCATGTCATGTATACCACGTTTTGGGAATTTTCGTCCATGGGGGGCGCTGTTTTTGGCCGACGCAATTGCTCCAAAACGGGTTTTTGGTAAATAATTCCATAATGCTTTTCCTTCACACCACTACCTTGTGATAGTACGTTGCTGTTGTAGACACTTATTTTTCCAACTCATCATCGCTCATGTACAGCATAGCGCCACCTACTGACATGGGAAAAACCAAAAAATTTATTCTTCAAAAATCTATATCTCATCTTCTATTTACTCAACTGTCATCAAACTTCATACGCAAACTCTTCATCGCTCACCTGACATTGACGCCAAATTTTGTGCTCTTTCGCCACTGGGGGCGCTGTTTTTGGGCAAAAAATCCAATCTTTCCTCAAATTTGGTCAAACTTCACGGCCACCCTCTTCCTGCCTCCCATGTCATTTATACCACATTTTGGGAATTTTCGTCCATGGAGGGCGCTGTTTTTGGCCGACGCAATTGCTCCAAAACAGGTTTCTGGTAAATTATTCCATAATGCTTTTCCTTCACACCACTACCTTGTGAAAGTACGTTGCTGTTGTGGTCACTTATTTTTCCAACTCATAATCGCTCATGTACAGCATAGCGCCACCTACTGACATGGGAAAAACCAAAAAATGTATTCTTCAAAAATGTATATCTCATCTTCTATTCACTCAATTGTCATCAAACTTCATACGCAAACTCTTCATAGCTCACCTGACATATGCGCCAAATTTTGTGCACTTTCGCCCCTGGGGGTGCTGGTTATGGCAAAAATGATATTGCAGCTTCTGATTTGTCAAACTTGGCAAGCAAACTCTTTACAAGACCCTTATTGGGGCGCTTGCCATGGTCGACAACGCACGAAATTTGGCTCCTTTTTCTTAGACTGCCACCGCTACTGAGAACCAGAAGCCCAGATCCAGGCGGGCCTCAGGGCCTCTATAGCCCCCCCCGAGCACCGTTCAGTGCGAGACCCTATTGTTGCCATGTGTCCATTTCTGTGGTTTGTCGCCATTGTGGGAGAAATGTCTCTTGCCGAGGACGCTGTGGAAGGTATTTCGCGGGGACGCATGCCCCCGCCCCCCCTTGGCCGCTGGCGCGAGGGCCCGTCGAGGCCGCTTGCGGCTTTAATTTCACTTTGTTCTTGATTCCTTGGGGGGGGGGGGGGGGGGGATTTCATTCCTGCATTTCAGGCATGCCACAGATTCCAAAAAAAGGAGGAGCAAAAATGGGCCGAGAAGCTCCATGTTTGTCAACAAATGCATGAGAAAATTATTGAAATGTTTAAAAACAATGTTCCTCAAACAAAGACATGCAGATTATGATAATTAGTGGCTCTAAATTGACCGTAGGTGTGAATGTGAGTGTGAATGGTTGTGTGTCTCTGTGTGTCAGCCCTATGATGATCTGGTGACTTGTCCAGGGTGTACACCACCTCTCGCCCATAGTCAGCTGGGATAGGCTCCAGCCCGCCTGCGACCCTGCACAGGATAAACGGTTACAGACAATGGATGGATGGGATGGGTTTTCCAAAGTGTTCCCAAACCCATGTAGTAATATCCTTTATACAATCATCTCAGGTTTTTAATACAGTGCTGCCTGAGGGGTTGAAGGTCATGGACATTCAATGTTGTTTTTCGGCCTTGCCCCTTATGTGCAGAGATTTCTTTGGATTCTCTGAATCTTTTGATATTATGACTTATTAATGGTGAAATCACTAAATTGCAATTGTACATTAAAAAAACATTGTTCTTAAACTCTTGGACCATTTACTCGTAGTTTTTTTTCACAAAGTGGTGAGCCTCATCCTATCCTTGCATGGGAATGACTGAGCCTTTTCAATTATAAATTAACCTGTTTACCTATAGAATGCTCCAAAGGTTGGAGCAAAGAACTCCAGTGTCCTGCACTGAGCCCTGAATGAACTCAACCCTGATGAACACCTTTGGGATGAACTGGAACTGGAGCCTGCTCACCCAACATCGGTGCCTGATCTCAGTAATGCTCTTGTGGCTTAATGAACAGAACCACACGTCCCCACAAACACACCCCAAAATCTAGTGGAAAGCCTTCCCAGACCTCAGAGTGGAGCTCATTATAACAGCAAATGGTAAATAAATCTGGAATGGGGTGTTCAACAAGCACTCATGAGTGTAATGGTCAGGGGTGCACATACTTTTAGTCATAAAGTGTATATGTTAATGTTGATGTTAAAATTTACACCTGGGATAAAATACAATGAACTACAACACACTCATATCACACATAATGACCAAAACAGTCACCACATTGTCTTCTCTACTGGTCTTAAGGTAAACAAATACGTTAATACTTCATCTCATCTCATTATCTGTAGCCGCTTTATCCTGTTCTACAGGGTCGCAGGCGAGCTGGAGCCTATCCCAGCTGACTACGGGCGAAAGGTGGGGTACACCCTGGACAAGTTGCCAGGTCATCACAGGGCTGACACATAGACACAGACAACCATTCACACTCACATTCACACCTACGCTCAATTTAGAGTCACCAGTTAACCTAACCTGCATGTCTTTGGACTGTGGGGGAAACCGGAGCACCCGGAGGAAACCCACGCGGACACGGGGAGAACATGCAAACTCCGCACAGAAAGGCCCTCGCCGGCCATGGGGCTCGACCCCGGACCTTCTTGCTGTGAGGCGACAGCGCTAACCACTACACCGCCGTGCCGCCCACGTTAATACTTTACTGATATATTTATTTTCTTCTGTATGTTGTTTGTCGAGGGTCGGCACGGTGGTGTAGTGGTTAGCACTGTTGCCTCATAGCAAGAAGGTTCTGGGTTTGAGCCCTGTGGCCGACGGGGGTCTTTCTGTGTGGAGTTTGCATGTTCTCCCTGTGTCTGTGTGGGTTTCCTCCAGGTGCTCTGGTTTCCCCCACAGTCCAAAGACATGCAGGTTAGGATAATTGGTGGCTCTAAATTGTAACCAGGTAACTCACTGACACACTATTACAATCATATGACTTCATTACTGCAGTTGGGTTAATGGACACACAAACATATGCGCGCACACACGCAGCTGAACCACCAGAGGGCATCCATGAGCCATGTGAGCGACCAGCAGGTAAATGAGAGCACTGAAGCGCCTGCGGTATCTCACACACACACACACACACACACACACATACAGATATTCTATCTCACTTTCTCTTCACCATTTGTTTTCTTTTAATCTCTCTCCTTTTTTCTCACATACAGAATTTCTTTTTAAAATAATTCAGTCCTGTTGTGTGTGTGTGTGTGTGTGGGGGGGGGGGGGGGGGCAAGTGTGACTGTACAGAATTATAATCAACTTGTTTATGAGAATTCCGGTGATGTCATGTTAAATGTCATGACATTTAAACTTTAAAATCACACTATATTAACACGTGCTCTATCTCATAAGTTTATACAACAACAGCAACAACAATAATAATAATAATAATAATAATAATAATAATAATAATAATAATCCTGTGTTTCTCAGCTCTGCAATCAGGTCAGCAGTAATGATGACAACTTTCATACGCTGCCATACACACACATTAATACTACTGGTACTATATTAGAAACATATTTCAGATAAGATGATGAAAAGTTATGATAACAGTATTTGAAAGGCTAGATTTTATACAGTTTATATAAAATATATTATTTTTATCTTTGTTTTACATAGATGGTACATCGGGATAGTGTCACTATTAAAAGGTTTCTCTTCATTTCTTTCCACAGCTGCAATTTATTTGTTGAGCATCATTCGAAAAAAAAAAAAAATATTCATAGTACACAGTATAGTAATACTAAATTACCCACTGATTTTTATTCTAATGTTTGTTATTTTCAACAACAACAACAACAACAACAATAATAATAATAATAATAATAATAATAATAATAATAATCTCATCTCATTATCTCTAGCCGCTTTATCCTTCTACAGGGTCGCAGGCAAGCTGGAGCCTATCCCAGCTGACTACGGGCGAAAGGCGGGGTACACCCTGGACAAGTCGCCAGGTCATCACAGGGCTGACACATAGACACAGACAACCATTCACACTCACATTCACACCTACGGTCAATTTAGAGTCACCAGTTAACCTAACCTGCATGTCTTTGGACTGTGGGGGAAACCGGAGCACCCGGAGGAAACCCACGCGGACACGGGGAGAACATGCAAACTCCACACAGAAAGGCCCTTGCCGGCCCCGGGGCTCGAACCCAGGACCTTCTTGCTGTGAGGCGACAGCGCTAACCACTACACCACCGTGCCGCCCATAATAATAATAATGTACATGTTAATTTTTATTTCTATATTTCAACCATGATTTTGAATACTAAATTATGTTTAAAAAGCTTTTAGAAATGTATTGGGTATTTATTATATAAATTGATAATTACTGTTATATGTTTGAATATTTGTAACATCTTATATTTGTTAAAATTCATGGGAAAGTTTTTAGCAAAATTTTGGAACTTTTTTTTAACTTACCACATAAATTATTGTATTGAAATTTATGTTGAATATTGATTCAGAAGTATAATATAATGTTCAGAAATTAGAGCTATTAGGTAATTCCTTTACATAACATTTTATATTTCTTAGATTTTATGAGAAAGTTTTAATTTAAAATAGTGGAACTTTTTTAAAATATAATAATAATAATAATAATAATAATAATAATAATAATTATTATTATTATTATTATTATTAGTAGTAGTAGTTGAAATGTATGTTGAAATATTAAGAATTATAATATAATATATAATATAATGTTCAGGCATCAGAGATTATAGCTAAATTGATTGCATAATATTTTATATTGTTAAATGTTATGAGAAAGTTTTGATTAAAATTGTGGAACTTTTTTGAAATGTGTACATCAAATAATAATAATAATAATAATAATAATAATAATAATAATAATAATGTAATTGGGTATAAATTATAAAAACATTAAAACTAAATGTATTTTAAATAGGTTACATGTAGTACATGTGGGTTTTTAAAGGTATATTTACCCAGTAATTGTACAGTATTTAATGATTAGTAATTAGTGTAATACAGTAAAGTGATTAAGAGACTATTCAAATATTTGTACTGTGATATGCAACAATAATGTACAATATATACACCTTTAGGTAATATATAATTTAGATTAACTTACTATTTCTTTAACTTACTTTAAGCTTCTCATGTTATTTTCTTTCATTACAATCTTTTATGCTTGTTGTATTTAAAAGTATTGAGTTTAAGTTTAATTTTTCATCACAACTATAAATGAATAGCTCAAGTTTTAATCAATAATGTCTCGGAAATACAAGATTTCATAAGAATCCTGTGTGTGTGTGTGTGTGTGTGTGTGCGCGCGCGCATTTCATGTCGAGATCTTACAGAGATAACACGCTGCATACGTCATCCTGTCTAACAGTCTCTGACAACATCATGCAGTAATCAGTTTTACTGGAAAGGTCCATTATATGTTAAAATACATGACATAAAAAGTATATACTGTGCGTGTGTGTGTGTGTGTGAGAGAGAGAGAGAGAGAGAGAGATCAGTAATATATCTATCACTCACCCCTGACAAATTGTTGAATAATCTGGTTTTATATTTGCAATAAAACTTTGATCAAACTGTAGCTTTAGAAAAGTTTAAACCAGGTCGTGCTTACCTTGCGTTTCCCGTTGCTGCTGTGTGTGTGTGTGTGTGTGTGTGTGTGTGTTATCCAAACTGGAGCATTTGATCAGAGGGGCTGCAGCAGCTCCTGGTAGATTCACACACTCCATCCATCTCTGCGTCTCTCTCTCTCTCTCTCTCTCTCTCAGTCACACACACACACACACACACACACACACACACAGAGACTGGGCTCCACTCCTGAGCGTCTCGTCTTTACTTCCTTTTCCTCTTTAATTCAGTGTCTTCAGAAAAAGTCCTCCAAAAAAAGAGGGGGGGGGGGGATTAGGTCCAGAGGAGAGAGAGAGAGAGAGAGAGAGAGTGTGTGTGTCCTAGAAGAGAAAGCCGACTTTGGTCCCTCAGCATCGGAGTCCTGAGCAGTGCAGTAATCGAGGGATGAAATGGAGGAATAGTTCACTTCCCTCACACTCGGCCAGTCTCTTCATCTTTGCAATATAATCTGCTCTCTCTCTCTCTCTCTCTCTCTCTCACACACACACACACACACACACACACAGTGTGTCACAGAAACTGGCATGCATCAGTGGACAATCTCCATGGCACTCCTCCCTCACATGCTCTCTCTCTCTCTCTCTCTCTCTCTCTCTGTTGCTCTCTCATTATCTCACATACTCTATCCCCTCATCTTTTCATCTTTTCTTTTGTCTGTTTTATTTCCAGTCTTCTGATCCCACTCTCTTGATATGCCCTGTACCTTTCTCTCTGTCTTACTTCCCCAACTTAGTATTACTGTTTCTCGATTCATTTATTTTCTCTCTCTCTCTCTCTCTTTCTCCCCCGCAGTTTGAAAGTTTTGCCACTTGATGCTCTGCTGTGGAAATGGTTCAGTTTAATGCATCATCTCACTCTCTCTCACACTCTCTCTCTCTCTCTCTCTCTCTCATTCACTTTGGGATTGAAAAAATACCAAAGTACAAATTGATAACACTTTGGGACTTTAACGCTACAATCTCAACCCATAGCAAGGAAAGCAGAATGTGGGATACGATATTGGGAAGTAACAACTCCGACCACATACAGTACGTTTACATGCACATCCAAATCGAGCTGCTGTCAGTAATCGAGCTAAAGGTCCCAGCCAGGCCCGGCGCCAGGAACAGTTTACTAAGGGGGCAATTAGATATCGCAAGGGGGCAAATATTTTTCATATAGTGTGTAGTAGTGATGGCGGTCTGACAACGTGTTTCAAACAATTAACTGCGCCAACCACAAAACCACGGCCCCGAAGGTTGCTTTAGTCCGGGAAAATCATGTGGCATATTACCAGGGCAGTTGCGCTTTATCAACCCCCGTGCCCACCTGTTAACCCTCCCCTCCGATTTTCTCACAGACACGCGGTACAACCGGAAAGATGCCAAACATAAAACAACACACACAAACCTACAGGCAAGCCCTTTACATTTAAAATACATACAAATAGCTCCGCGGCATGAAAACAAAACATCAATGCAAGTCTAAGGTACTTGGCTCGGCGGCCAAAATCATAATTTAAAAAAATCAACAGACCCCGCGGCTGCACCAGTAATAGCCTTCCTGACTTGCACCGAGTCAACGCTAACCACTTAATCCGCGACCCCAGTTTAGGCGTGTAGGGGACTAAACACTCTGAAGTGATGAATTTCCACCCCCGCTGCATGGGGGGTGATGTCAACGACACATATTCTTACGCTATTTGCGCACAAAGCGGACCATATATGAACACATACACCAACATAAACAGAGATAAACTTAGCCTACAAAGAAAGAAAATGGATTCACAATATTGTGATTGAATTGGTTTAATTCGGAGGGGGAAAGACTACTCCCGCAAACTGACTGCATATTGCAGGATATTGCAGAGACAGTGCACTTGTAAGTGTGCATGTAAAACCCCCGCCCGCCCACACGACCCCTCCCCTTGTCCTTATCACAGGTCTGTGTGTGCGCGGCTGTGTCAGCATTTCACACACACACACCCACAATAACTAGTCCCCAGTAGTTAGGATTGATACATATGTCTAAAACAGGGTTAATATTAAATTCAGGCTTTTTGAAATAATCCAACCTTAATACACTTGAATTCTACGATTGCAACGTAAGAATCATAACAACCAATCAGATTTGTTCTACCGTGCCAGTTTTAGTAGTGATTTATGTGAAATGTATTTTTGTGCAATGCGCAACCACTTAATATTTCGTATTTGAAAATGCAAATTATTAATACGTCTATAATACATTATATTTTCATAAGAAAACAATTAAGTGATCTGAGTCTCCGTTGAGGGGGCGGGGCTGTAGCCACGAGGGGGCGACGCCCCCTTTCACCCCCCCATGGCGCCGGGCCTGGTCCCAGCAGGGGTGCCAGAGAAATCCAATCCTACATGCACACAAGGAAATCGAGCTATTGTGTGAGGTACATTGTGCACCCGAGCCACAGGTGGCGCTACACGCCCCATCGTGTTGGTACACTTTAGGTTGTCATCATGAAGAAGAGCTATTCAAGAGTGTAAACAAAGTTATCAGTTCCGTGTTCTCCATTGCGCGTTTTTCTCCCGTCCATGAATTTTAATATATTCAACTCCTTAAGCTGAATGAGCATGAACTTTGTCTCCTCATTGCTCCAGAAGTGCACGTTTCTGCTCGCCATTTTCTCTTCTTCGTTTGTTCCTCCTGACCTCTTCTGCTGCTCGCTACTACTGTTGTCATGCCGACCGAGGCTGTCGTGTTTCCCACTTGTGGTCTCGTCACTCGTCACTTCCGGAAGGGGCAGTGCTGAAGTAAGTACTGTAGCTCGACTATGTAGCTCAATAGGGTATACATGCACTAAGTAGCTCGGCAAAAATCGCATAATCTAGGTCGTGTAGCTCGATTACGAGAAATCAAGTTCGGTTCAATTTCAGCCTAGCTAAGGTGTTTCCATGGCATTTAGAACTTCGATTTCAGTCGAGCAACGGCAGAAATTCGATTTTCTCTATGTGCATGTAAACGCACTGATAGAGACCAATAACAATGGAGAGCAGATGCTTGCCTGGTGTTTCAAAAATCGAATGAAGATTATCAATACGTTATTTAATAATAAGTTAAATTTATACAGCGCCTTTCAAGAAACCCAAGGACGCTTTACAATAGTAGACAAATAAAAAATAAAAAATAAAAATATAATAATAAAAAAATAAATAAAAAAAATAAAAAGTCCACCAAGTAGGGTCAGGATGTAATTCCCGTGGTGTAGCAGCCACAGTCCCACCAAAAGGTGCACGAAAACAAGTCCCACATCTCCAGCACTGCCGCCGCGACACCGTCAGCAACATCGCTCAGAACACCACGCCATGGATCCACAAAGCGAGCAGAGAAGCTCCGCCACGCAGAGCGCTGGTGTGTCCCAAACCACCTGCACAGCCACCGCGACACCACCGAGCAACATCGCTCGGAACATCACGCCAAGCGTTAAAGCACAGAGCGCTGGACAACCATGATGTAAAATGAGCAACGAGCTCACTGCAGTCCATAGCTGGGAGCGCAGGCATCACCCACGGCGAACCAAGGCCTGGAGGGAACCGACGCCCAAAACTAGGTCCGGAGCTACACCACAACCGGTGGACAAAACACTCAAACAAACATCAAACTACACAAACACAGAAAAAAAATAGAAAAAGAAATAAAATAAAACAAAAAAAGCTCTGGTGAGAAGCGGCAGCCAGAACGCGCATGACTTACTCTCAACCGGAAACGGAAACAAAAAACATGCAAATGTATCCACCGAGGAACTTGGGGCTATGCTGCTACTGGAAAATGGAACCGTGTCGACTATGTGTGCACTAGCGCATGGGTGGCTAAATTTGTCACATCATGTCGGGTGTTTATTGGTCCATCCAGAGTATTTGACTCCGATCATCATCTACTGGTTATGAACATAAGATTTCCAAGTACAAAGAAAGAACTTAGACATCAACTGAACAGATCTTTATGAAAATCATCCCAAACGGTAAACTTCCAAGCTCTGCAAGATAAGGCAGATGTCCAGCAAAAACTTACAGAAGAGTTGGATAATGCGCTAGAAAATGTGGAATCTAATGGGGTTGACGAGCTGAATGATGTGATAATCTTGACAGTGTGTGATTGCGTTGATCAGGTGTGCCCTAAATCTGATCCCGCCTGTAAAAAGGAACCATGGCTGGATGAAAGTCTGCAGCAACTTACCAAGGAGTTACATAGATGTAAACGACAGGAAGATATTGCTAAACTACAGAAGACAATCAAAAAGAGAAGGAAGTACCTTAAGAACCAGTATTACAAGGAACTAGCTGAAAACATCAATATGGCTGCTGAGACAAGACAAGTTGAAAAAGAGTTCTCACTGGCAAAGAACTACACACCATTTAGAACCACTTTGAGTGTAGCAGCAATATCAAACAAGAAGCTGGCCGAACACTTCCAAAATCACTTTGCAACCAAGTCACCAGCTTTACCTTTGCCACCTGAGCTTGCCGAACCAGAGAAATACCCCCACCAAAAAGATACAAGGGTGGAAATAGATGAGAGCATGCCTGTGGAAGCTGAAGTGAAAGCCATTTTGAAATTGTTCAAGAACAAGAAGAGCGCAGGAACAGACAGAATGAAAACAGAAGGACTAAAATATAACAACAGTGTAAACATTGTAAGAGCACTTTTGCTGTTCCTATCAATGATATGGTTTACCATTACGGTACCGATGTCATGGCTGCATGCAAGCATTACCTGCCTTTATAAGAAGGGGCAAAGATGCCTTGCCAAGAACTACCGTGGAATATCAATCGACGCCAACATGAGTCGGATTCTTGCAAAAATAATATTACTATGATTTCAAGATGCTTATGAGAGGCATATTAGTGAAGCCCAGTTTGGATTCAGGCAAAACCGATCAACTATAGATACCCTTTTCATTGTCAAAAATGTGATCAATAAATATGGAGATCGACTAGTTGCAGTTTACATAGACCTTACAGCTACATACAATCACATACCAAGGGACTTCCTATTTCGAGTACTGATGATGCGAACTGGAGCAACCCAATTGATTGCAATTTTGCAGAACATGTATGAAGGCCCCCTCCTAGAACTGCCACCTTATTGTGGTGGAAGGGTTTGTGTGCTTGAATGATCCTTGGAGCTATGTTGTCGGGGGCATTACGCCCCTGTTAGGGTTTCCCAAGGCAGACAGGTCCTAGGTGACAGGCCAGACCAAGAGCAGTTCACCAAAACCCCTTATGGAAATAAAAAAATCAAGGACCGTGATGTCGCCTGGTATGGCGCAGCCGGGGCCCCACCCTGGAGCCAGGCCCAGGGTTGGGGCTCATATGCGAGTGCCTGGTGGCCAGGCCTTTGCCCACAGGGCCCGGCCGGGCTCAGCCCGAAGCAGTGATGTGGGACTGACCTCCTGTGGGTTCACCACCCACAGAGGTAGCCGTAGGGGGCCGGTGCAGTGTGGATTGGGCGGCAGTCAAAGGCAGGGGCCTCGACCACCTGATCCCCGAACACAGTGGCTAGCTGTTGGGACATGGACTGTCACTTCGCTGGGGGGGAAAGAGCCTGAGCTTGTGCAGGAGGTTGAGAGGTACCAGCTAGAGATAGTTGGGCTCACTTCCACACACAGCTTGGGCTCTGGAACCCAGCTCCTTGAGAGGGGCTGGACTCTCCACTTCTCTGGAGTCGCCCACAGTGAGCGGCGGTGGGCTGGTGTGGGCTTGCTTATAGCTCCCCAGCTCAGCCGCCATGTGTTGGAGTTTACCCCAGTGAACGAGAGGGTCGCCTCTCTGCACCTTTGGGTCGGGGAGAGGGCTCTTGCTGTTGTTTGTGCCTACGGGCCGAATAACAATATAGAGTATCCAGCCTTCTTGGAGTCCCTGGGAGAAGTACTGAGAGGTGCTCAGACTGGGGACTCCATTGTTCTACTGGGGGACTTTAACGCTCACGTGGGCAACGACAGTGACACCTGGAGGGGCGTGATTGGGAGGAACGGCCTCCCTGATCTGAACCCGAGTGGTGCTTTGTGATTGGACTTCTGTGCTAGTCACGGTTTGTCCATAACAAACACCATGTTCGAGCATAGGGGTGTCCATAAGTGCACGTGGCACCAGGACACCTTAGGTCGGAGGTCGATGATCGACTTTGTTGTCATTTCATCTGATCTCTGGCCCTATGTCTTGGACACTCAGGTGAAGAGAGGGGCTGAGCTGTCAACCGATCACCACCTGGTGGTGTGTTGGATCTGCTGGCAGAGGAGGAAGCCGAACAGACCTGGCAGGCCCAAACATATGGTGAGGGTCTGCTGGGAACGTCTGGCTGAGCACTCTGTCGGTGAGGTCTTTAACTCCCACCTCCGGGAGAGCTTCTCCCAGCTTCCGAGGGAGGCGGGGGACATTGAGTCTGAGTGGACCATGTTCTCTGCCTCCATTGTCGACACAGCTGTTCAGAGCTGTGGCCGCAAGGTCTCCGGTGCCTGTCGTGGTGGCAATCCCCGAACCCAGTGGTGGACACCAGAAGTAAGGGATGCCATCAAGCTGAAGAAGGAGTCCTATCGGGCCATGTTGGCCCCCGGGACACCTGAGGCAGCTGACGGGTATCGGCAGGCCAGGCGTGCCGCAGCTCGGGCAGTTGCGGAGGCAAAAACTTGGAACTGGGAGGAGTTTGGTGAGGCCATGGAGGAGGACTATCGGTCGGCCTCGAGGAAATTCTGGCAAACCATCTGGCACCTCAGGAGGAGGAAGCAGTACTCTGCCAACACTGTTTACAGTGCAGGTGGGGAACTGTTGACCTCGACTGCAGATATTGTCGGGTGGTGGAAGGAATACTTCAAGGATCTCCTCAATCCCGGGGGCGGAGTCGAGGGTTCTATGGAGTAGACGTGTTTAGTGAGAGCTCCACAAGCTTCGATTTTAAACCTCGCTTTTTGACACTTTATTTTATTTTTTACTCATCAAACTCAATGGTTGAACAATGATAAAGAAACCTGCTACGAAAAAACAAGGTCGTCTCCCCTCAGGAAACGGTGATAATTCAAGTCGGGAGGAGAGTGTGGCAACAGCTAATGCGGGGGCTACAATTCAAGATGTGCTAACCACCATTAGCACCCTCAGTGACAATGTAGATAAGCGCTTTACGGAGCTGGGCACCACTTTCAACAACCTGAAAGCTGAGGTGTCGAACATCAACGCGAGAGTGACCACGACAGAGGAAGCCACTATCTCCCATGAGAAGCGAATTGAAGATTTGGAAAGGCAATGTGTTAGCCTTGCTGCCCAATGCAAGGAACACCAAGACACACTAAGCTCCATGGAAGAACGTGCGTGTCGTAAGAACATACGCATAGTGGGCATCAAAGAAAAGGCGGAAAATGGCAAGTTGTCTGATTTTGTGTCGAAGCTGCTTCCCACTATGTTGGGCGAAGAACATTTCAATTTGCCCATCCGAATTGACTATGCATTCAGGAACTCAAAATCTAGGACGGACTGCAGCACCAAGCCTCGACCTATCACGGTGAGATTCCACCACCTGGCAGTTAAAGAGCTGGTGATTAAACTGGCACGAGAAAGATCCGGCTTGAAGTACGCCGACAAACCAGTGTTCATCTACCCAGACCTGTCACCAGACATCATTCAACAACGGCAACAATTCACAGCCATCAAAGAGAAGTGCAAGGCAAGGAAGATACGGTATGGATTTCGTCACCCAGCTAAATTCATTGTCATGGTTGGAAACTGTACCGAAATTTTCGATTCTTCTGAAAAAGCCAACGCATTCCTAGCGGAGAAAGTGGATGACTGGGGACAGGACATACCTGAGGCAGAGGAAGACACTGAGTGACTTTTAAACTTGCATGCCCACGTATGGTAATGTTTTTGTTTGTTTTGTTAAGTTTTACATGGGTTTGACCAGACTTCTGAACACTTGTAGGCTAAGACCGCCTTCACAGCCGGCTTTGATAGTCCAAGTTTTTTTTTCTTCTTCTTGTTTTGATGAGTATTATTGCTACACAAAATGTGAGGTTTCTTTTAAATTGTTACCAAAATACTGCAGAAGTTTGTTGGGACAGCTATAAGATGGAACGTGAGTTCGCGATTACATTCGTTGCTGACGTTGACCTTGAGATGATGGAGTTTACGGGTGTCGGGAAGGGGAGGGAGGGGGTGAGGGATAGACAAGAATGTTCTTTTCTCGTGTTAGTCTTTTGTTATTTTGTTTACTCTAGCACATACATGTTAGTAACTGTCACAGTCCTTGAAAAAAAAACAGCATCTTTGTGTTATCACAAAGCAACAGTAGGAGGGCAAAATAAACGTAATTTAGGAGCAGTCAGAATAGTAAGCTGGAACGTTAAGGGAATGAATAGTCCCGTCAAAAGGGGAAAAATCTATGCACACTTAAAATTGCTTAAAGCTGATATATGTTTCCTTCAGGAAACGCATATAAAGAAAAGTGCAGCCAAGGTTCTAAGGTTACAGTGGGCATCACAAATATATCAATCAAATTTTTCAGTTAAAGCAAGAGGGGTTGCTATCCTTATACGCAAAAGAACTAAGTTCCAGCATGAGCAAACAATTACTGACCAAAACGGTAGATATTTAATTGTTAGAGGTTTACTAAATCAAAGGCCAGTAACACTGATAAATGTGTATGGCCCTAACTTTGATGACCCAGGGTTCTTTCAAACCCTCTTCAGGGCTATACCTAACCTTTCTGATTCTAAAGTGATTATGGGTGGTGATTTTAACTGTGTAGTGGACCCACTGACTGACAGGCAATGGCCACAGTTACATCAATCCAAAAGTAGCACCACGCTTAACAGCCTAATGAAAGGTTACAACCTTGTGGACATCTGGCGGCTGCTGAATCCTACAAAAAAAGATTTCTCTTTTTTCTCATCAGTATACAAATCTCATTCAAGAATAGATTTCTTTCTTTTAGACTTCAGTTTGCTCTCTTCAGTTTCTGGTTCTAGTTATCACAATATTGTGATATCCGATCACTCCCCGGTTTCAGTAGATTTTCAACTGAACCATGAGGAGGTAGATTACAGCTGGCGACTAAATAACTCCTTTTTAAAGGATAAAAATTTCTGCAAATATATCACAGAGAAAATTTCATTTTACCTCAGTACAAACGACAGGGGTGACTTAAATGATTCTACACTGTGGGAGACCCTGAAAGTGGTTATCAGAGGGGATATAATATCATATGAAACTTCTGAAAGAAAGCGCACTAAAAAAAGGTTAGCAGACATACAAAAAAGGCTTACTGAGTTGGAAAACAACTACAAGATCTCTACTACTAACACTGAATTGCTAAACAGTATTGTGGCTCTAAGATACGAGTATAACAACCTACTTTCAAAAGATGTTATTAAGTTACTGACACACATGAAACAGAAGCACTTTGAACTGGGGGAGAAACCACATAACTTACTTGCCAGGCAACTAAAGCAAATGCAGTGGTCCAGGGCCATTTATCAAATTAAAAGTAGCTCAGGCCATACACTAACCAACCCCAAGATGATAAATGACAGATTCAGGGAATTCTACTCAGAAGTATATAAGTCGCAAGGCAATGTAGATAAAGAAAAAATGAAAGATTTTTTTGCTAGAATACAGTTGCCACAACTCAGTGAGGAGGCTATTGAAGTGCTAGATGCTGACCTTACCTTAACTGAACTCAATTCTGCCATTTCATCGTTTCCAACTAATAAAGCCCCAGGGCCAGATGGCTTTAGTATGGACCTCTTTAAAAAGTTTAAGGGCGATTTGGCGCCTTTACTGATGCGCATGTTTAACCACTCTAAGGAAACTGCTGTGCTTCCACCCACACTATATAATGCCAGCATAGCTGTCATCCCTAAGCCAAGATGTGATCCCCTATTAGCTTCCTCATATCGTCCAATCTCACTGCTACCTGCAGAAACCAAGATCTTGGGGAAGATTCTTGCAGATAGACTGAAGAAGTTTATATGTAGTATTGTGCACCCAGATCAGACTGGCTTTATGCCAGGGAGGCAATTACATTTTAACCTGCACTGCCTTTTCAATATTATGTACAATAAACACCCCACAGAGGCAGCCATCATCTCTCTAGATGCACAACATGCATTTGACCAAGTGGGATGGCCCTACATGCATGAGACTTTAGAACAATTTGGGTTTGGAACTACGTTCAGGCAGTGGATACAGATAATCTACGCTCAACCCTCAGCTTCCGTTATAACCAACCAGACAGCCTCTCTTCCATTCTCAATATACAGGGGAACCCGACAGGGATGCCCGTCACCATTTCTTTTTGCCATTCTCATAGAGCCACTAGCTCTAGACATGATGCCAACATAGCCCCTATAGTTGTCAATGGAACTAAACACCACCTTTCCCTATATGCCGATGACATGCTTTTGTACATCTCTATGCCACAGACGTCAATTCCACCACTTTTGCAATTAATGGAGGGGTTTGGGTCTTTCTCTGGATTTACAGTAAACCTTGATAAAAGTGAATTGATGCCTATCTTAGATCACTACAGTAAAGAGTTTTTTTGAAAGTATTCCCTTCAAAAAAGCTTATACTAGTTTTACTTACCTGGGTATTGTTGTCACGAAAAACCCAGATGATCTAATGAAAACCAACTGGCAGAAGCGAATTGATAAACTTAAACAAAACATAGATTTCTGGAAATCCCTCCCTATCTCTTTGGTTGGGAGAATCAATGCAATTAAAATGGTTGTGTTGCCTCAATTCCTTTTCTTTTTCCAAGGTATCCCATTTTATATTCCTCAATCATATTTTAAGCAGCTTGATTCAATAATAACACCCTTCATATGGAGCTATAAAACAGTGCACATAGCAAAAAAGCATCTGTGTAAACCCAAACAGGAGGGAGTCTTTGTCCTTCCTTTTTTCAAACTTTATCACTGGGCTGCTACACTTTCCACTATAGCTTGGTGGAAAAGCTGCCTCCCAGATAGCTCAGAGGATTGCCCAGCCTGGTTAACACTGGAGCACTCTTTATGCAAGGGCACCTCACTCCCTGCCCTGTTAAACAGCCCTGCCAAAGTCAACAAAGCATTATTCAGTGGTAGTTCCATCATAGCTGATACAGTACCTTGAAAATATGGAGTCACGTTAAACGGTACATAAAAGCACCTAGCACTTATTTGGACAGCCCAATATGCAACAATCATGCCTTCACCCCTGGCAGGACCGATGCGGTTTTTGCAATGTGGCTAGAGAAAGGGATAAGTGACTTGAATTCTCTGTATATAGATGGCATTTTTGTCTGCTTTGCTCAGCTTCAAAGCTTGTATAGCATTCCAGCATCTAATCTCTTTAGATACTTTCAAATATGTGAATTCACAAAGAAACATATACCCAGTTTCCACATCAAACCCTGCCATGAAACCCTAAACACAATCAACAGATTCAACCCCCTTGATAAAGGGGCAGTCTCATATTTCTATCACTCTCTACTAAAGATGACTCCCAAAGAATCCTCTGCCCACAGACAGGCATGGGCTGATGAGTTAAATGAAGAGATAGGAGAAGTGTTTTGGGAACAATGTTTAGAAAATATAAATGATTGCTCAGTTAATGTCAGACATAACCTGATACAATTCAAGACATTGCATCGTCTGTATTACTGTAAGACCAAAATCCATAAGTTTGACCCATTAACATCACCACTTTGTAACAGATGTAAAATTACCGATGGAACACTTGCCCATACTCTTTGGTCTTGTATTAAGCTGTCATCTTACTGGTCTGATATTTTCCAATGCTTTTCTAAAGCCTTTAAGAAGACATTTAAACCAGACCCACTGGTTGCCATCTTGGGAGGGACAGGGGCTCTTCTTTTGGCTAACACGTTTGAGGCTCAAGCTGTCTCTTTAGGGATGGTTGTGGCGAAGAAAATGATCCTGCAGATGTGGAAAAGTGACTTTGCACCAAGCTACGAAATGTGGCTAAGGGGAATGGGGAATGTGTTGAGCCTGGAGAAGATCAGGTATCACAGCATGGACAAAATGAAATACTATCATAAGATCTAGGACCCTCTACTGTCCTACATAAGAGAAAAAGACTGACTCCTGTACTGCAAGACCTGAATGCCTCCCATGCTCTGTATTGACATACTCTATAACAATGACTGTGATAAATGTTTGTCAATATGTGCTATGTTCTGTTTATAAGAAAAAAATATATATATAAAAAAGGATCTCCTCAATCTCACCATCACGTCTTCCATTGAGGAAGTGGAGGCTGATGACTCAGAGGTGGACTCATCTATTATACAAGCCGAAGTCACTGAGGTGGTTTGCAGGCTCCTCGGTGGCAAGGGACCGGGGTGGATGAGATCCGCCCTGAGTATCTCAAGTCTCTAGATGTTGTGGGGCTGTCTTGGCTGACAAGCCTCTGCAACATCGCGTGGCGGTTGGGGACAGTGCCTCTGGAGTGGCAGACTGGGGTGGTGGTCCCTCTTTTTAAGAAAGGGGACCGGAGAATGTGCTCCAATTATAGGGGAATCACACTTCTCAGCCTCCCCGGGAAGGTTTACTCCAGGGTACTGGAGAGGAGAATTCAGCCAATAGTTGAACCTCGGATCCAGGAGGAACAATGCGGTTTTCATCCTGGCCATGGAACACTGGACCAGCTCTATACCTTGCATAGGGTGCTCGAGGGTTCATGGGAGTTTGCCCAACCAGTCCACATGTGCTTTGTGGATCTGGAGAAGGCATTCGACCATGTCCCTTGTAGTATCCTGTGGGGGGTGCTTCGGGAGTATGGGGTTCAGGGCTCTTTGCTAAGGGCTGTCCGGTCCCTGTACGAACAGAGCAGGAGTCTGGTTCACATTGCTGGCAGTAAGTCAGACCTGTTCCCAGTGCATGTTGGACTCTGGCAGGGCTGCCCTTTGTCACCAGTTCTGTTCATAATTTTTATGGACAAAATTTCTAGGTGCAGCCAGGGGCCGGAGGGAATCCTGTTTGGGAACCACAGGATTTCATCTCTGCTTTGTGCGGATGTTGTCCTGTTGGCTTCTTCAAACCAGGACCTTCAGCATGCACTGGGGTGGTTTGCAGTCGAGTGTGAAGCGGCTGGGATGAGAATCAGCACCTCCAAGTCCGAGGCCATGGTTCTTGACCGGAAAAGGGTGGCTTGCCCTCTTCAGGTTGGTGAAGAAGTCCTGCCTCAAGTGGAGGAGTTTAAGTATCTCGGGATCTTGTTCATGAGTGAGGGAAGTATGGAACATGTGATCGACAGGTGGATTGGTGCAGCATCCGCAGTTATGCGGTTGCTTTACTGGTCCGTCGTGGTGAAGAAGGAGCTGAGCCAAAATAATGAATAATCTGGATGCTTCAGTATTGAACAACTACAGGCCAATATCAAATCTACCATTCATCGGGAAAATCCTTGAAAAAATTGTCTTCAATCAATTAACTGCCTTCTTGATATCAAACAGCTGTTTTGATAACTTTCAGTCAGGATTTCGTGCCAATCACAGCACTGAAACAGCACTGATTAAAGTTATAAATGACATATGTCTTAATATTGATGCAGGCAAAACATCGGTCCTGGTGTTACTGGACCTCAGTGCAGCTTTTGATACTGTTGATCACAACATACTGCTATATTGACTTGAACACTGGGTTGGGTTGACTGGTAAAGTTATCGATTGGTTAAAATCATACTTAAAAGATAGAAGCTTCTTTGTTACCATGGGAAATTGTACCTCAACATCAATGTCCTTGACCTGTGGTGTCCCCCAGGGGTCGATCCTTGGACCATTACTATTCAACCTTTATATGCTCCCACTTGGACAAATTATCAAGAACAACTCAATTTTGTATCACTGCTATGCAGATGACACCCAAATTTATTTTGCTCTATCACCTAATGATTATGCCCCCCTTGAATGTCTCTACCAGTGTATCAACCAAATCAACAACTGGATATCACAAAATTTTCTTCAGCTGAACACAGATAAAACAGAAGTAATTCTATTTGGGAAAAAAAGATGAAAGACTCAGGATTACCACTATTCTTGACACAAAGGGGATTAAAACAAAAGATATGGTTAAAAATCTTGGTGTTTTCATTGACAGTGAGCTAAGCTTTGAGAGTCACATGAAAGGAATCACTAAATTGGCATTTTATCACCTAAAAAACATTTCCAAACTAAGAGGACTTATGTCAAAAAATGATCTGGAAAAACTTATACATGCCTTCATCTCTAGTAGGGTTGACTACTGCAATGGCCTTTTCACAGGCCTGCCAAAAAAGACCATCAAACAACTTCAGGTGATTCAAAATGTAGCGGCTAGGGTTCTCACACGAACAAAAAGAACAGAGCACATTATCCCAATTCCAAGGTCCCTTCACTGGCTTCTAGTAAGCTAGAGAATTGACTTTAAAGCATTACTGCTGGTGTACAAATCTCTAAATGGTACAGGGCCCAATTACCTCTCTGATATGTTGCAGCGGCCTAACCCAATCAGATCTACCAGATCGCAGCAGCAAAATTTACTGGTAAAACCTGTTGTTAAAGTGCCATTCCACCATTGGATGTATTCTTTGGCATAAAATACAATATATTTTGACAACATATATAAATGGTATCACTAGATAGAGAAATCTTTTAGCTTCAAAATGATATATCAAACATAATTTTTTGACAACGACAAGTATATTAATTTTGCGACCAAAGTCACCTGCCCTTTTAATTTCCGCGCGTGATGTCATCGGCAGGTTCCCCTTCTTGTGTACCACGTGACGTGTGACATGGCACATATTATCAGCAATGGCGGATAGAACGCAATAAAAATAATACCAATAAATCTAGCTAATACCAATAAATCTAGCTAACTGAAAGATTAACTCAAAATTTTTCGCAATTTTTTTGGCCCCCATATACGAGGAGAAATGACTCTCTCACTTTGGGGGTTTCCTGGTCTAAAAATAGACCGACACGTGGTACACAAGAAGGGGAACCTGCCAATGACATCACGTTTCACTACCGCGTGGAAATTAAAAGGGTAGGTGACTTTGGTCACAAAATTAATATACTTGTCGTTGTCAAAAAATTATGTTTGATATATCATTTTGAAGCTAAAAGATTTCTCTGTCTAGTCATGTTGTCATAAAATATATTGTATTTTATGCCAAAGAATACATCCAATGGTGGAATGGCACTTTAAAACAAAGTGTGGTGAAGCAGCTTTTAGCTACTGTACTATGCAGTACAGCTATGGAACCAACTCCCAGAGGACATCAAAAATGCTCCTGCTGTTGGCAGCTTCAAATCTAGACTAAAGACCAAGCTGTTTTCAGATGCTTTCTGCTAACTGATAAATATCATCATCTTTACATGTTTTAAACTTTTACTTAACTTTTACAGTCTTTGCATGTTTTAAACTTTACTTAACTTTTATTCCATTTTATTCTGCTGTTTTTTTTTACTGAACTTTTACTTCATTTTATTACTTTATTTGTACTATTGTTTAATTCTTATATTATTTTTATTGTTCTCTTTTCTTCCCCCTTTATTTTATGTAATTTTATTTTCTATTGTTTACTGTTTTGCCTTTACCTCTGTAAAGCACATTGAACTGCCACTGTGTCTGAAATGCGCTATATAAATAAACTTGTCTTGCCTTGCCTTGCCAAAAGGCAAAGCTCTCGATTTACCGGTCAATCTACGTTCTGACTCTCACCTATGGTCATGAGCTTTGGGTAATGACCGAAAGAACAAGATCGCAGATACAAGCGGTCGAAATGAGTTTCCTTCGCAGGGTGGCTGGGCGCTCCCTTAGAGATAGGGTGAGAAGCACAGTCACTCGGGAGGAGCTCGGAGTAGAGCTGCTGCTCCTCCACATCGAGAGGAATCAGCTGAGGTGGCTCGCGCATCTCTTTCGGATGCCTCCTGGACGCCTCCCTGGGGAGGTGTTCCAGGCATGTCCCCCCGGGAGGAGGCCCCGGGGAAGACCCAGGACATGCTGGAGGGACTATGTCTCTCGGCTGGCCTGGGAACTCCTTGGTGTTCTTTCCAAGGAGCTGGCCAAGGTGTCTGGGGAGAGGGAAGTTTGGGCTTCCATGCTCAGACTGCTGCTTCCGCAACCTGGCCCCGGATAAGCGGAAGAAAATGAGATGAGATGTATGAAGGCATGACTGCCTCTATTCGTGGAATGAAGATGAAGTTTGATGTGCTGGTGGGATGCAGACAGGGATGTCAGGAATCACCGTGTTTATTCAACTATTACTTTGACTATGTATTTAAAGTGGCAGCATCTGAAATAGACAAAGCATTTCCAAATGGCTGGGGTATACAGTTTGATTTCAACATCTTCCACTTATGTACCAACAGACAACAATGCCGTGCAACTGGAAAGATGTGGGGAGTTGAAGTGATAAAATGGATCCTGTATGCTGATGACGTGGTCATGTTTTGTAGAAGTGTTAGTGAGGCCGAAATACTAGTGAACATCATTAATGACACATGCAAGTGGTTTGGTTTGACAGTATCGTTTGCCAAGACAAAGACGCAAGTATTCAATGATGATGAATTGGCGAACCAAACTACCCTGTTTAGTATAAATGCAGTTTCTACTGAGAACGTAAGGACATTTGTGTACCTTAGACAAGTAATTTCTTCAAAGGAAAAGGGGCCATTTGTCGACCATCGCATTGCAAGTGCGTGGGTTAAGTTTGCAGAGTTAAAGACAGTATTGCGCGATACTAAAGTCCACACAAAAACGCGCCAAAAGATCCTAGAAGCATGTGTAAGATCAAGGCTGACTTATGGCACACAGGCCTGGTACCCTAACACAGTCTAAATGAGATGCCTTGAGGCCTGTTGGAATGAATTACTTAGAACAATGATTAAGGGCGGGTGGTCGAGGAAAAATAGTGCTGGCAGCCCTGAAAAGTATGCATTTGTGCACTCAAATGCAGAGGTGCAAAGAATTTTACAGACTACCTCAATAACCCACTTCATAAACAAACAATACCTTAAATATATTGCCCATATTTGCCGATTGTCAAACACTGCAACAACCAAGCGAATGCTATTCGCCACTCCCATCTGGCAATATTATTAGAGACCTGAGGCTAAAAATTGCCAGCCTCCTCCAGGTTACAGTGGAGCAGGCAAAACGAGCGACGCAGAAGAGGAGCGACTTCACTAAGCTGATTGCCCAACTCAACTCGAAGGGGGACTCCGTCTCTCAAGAGGAAATACTGTATACTGAACTGAACTGAACTCACTCACACACACACACACACACACACACACACACACACACACACACAATAAGTAATAAATTCTGAAAAATTGGATCTGTTGCTAGAGAACAATGGTGTGTGTGTGTGTGTGTGTGTGTGTGTGTGTGTGCTTTTCATAGGCACATAATTATTTACCATTAAATTATAAATTTGATTTAAATGATAATGTTTGTTGTTTTCTTTTCAGTTGGTCTCACTATTAATGGTTATTTATAGTATAATCTGGATTGTGAGCATGTCTTTGTGTCAACATATGAATATGAGTGTGGCTCTGAGTGGCATGTCTGCTTAAAACCCATAGAATGAAATGTCCTCCTGTCTTTGAGTCCATATTTGGAACTGAGATTGATTCTGAGTGGGGATGTCTTAAAATCCATATATGCACATGAGATTAGCTCTGAGAGAACATCCTTCTAAAAGCTATAACTGGGAATTTGGGGGTGTCTTTGAGTTCAGATATGCAAATGAGAGTAACTTGAGTGAAGGCATTCTAAAAGCCATATGGGAATGTGGGAGTGTCTTTGAGTTCATATATGTAAATTAGAGTATGGGAATGTGGGTGTGTTTGAGTTAATATATGTAAATAAGAGTAGCTCTGAGTGAACATCCTTCTAAAAGCTGTAAATGGGAATGTGGGAGTGTCCTTCTAAAAGCCCTATATGGAAATGTGATAAAAGAACATAGGTCTGCACACTGCTGGATACGCTCCAAAAAATAAACTTTATTTAATTAAAACAAGCAACGTTTCGATCACCCTGGATCTTCATCAGGCATCATCAGGCATTCATCAGGCATTCAGGGCATGTATTTGAGTCCATATTGTGGCAGCAGGGGCGTGGTCGAGTGCCAGTTTGTGAATGGAGAGCAAAGCTGGGGAAAGTGAGTGGCAAAGTGGAAGCACCTGCTGTTAATTAACGTGCTGTGTCTGTGTGTTTGTGTGGAGTAATGGGGAGCAGATAAAAGGAGAGAAGAGCAGAGCAAGCTGTTTTTTTCTCCTGGCTGGAGTTATGCCTGGGCATTGCATGTTGGTGGTGTAAATCTTTTAGTTCTAGACCACTGGAAAGCATGTTTTTGTTTAGTTTTTGCTGTAAATAAAACCTGAAGGTGAACCTGAACCCACCTGCCTGACTGTTCAGTGTCCAACCCTCAATGGGAACTGTTACACTGGTGCTGAAACCTGGGACACTGAAAGGGAACCATCTCCATGGAGTCCTCCCCATTCAAGGAGCTTGTCCATGCTCTCGCCGCCACCCAACAAAACCAGCACCAGGGACTAGGTTGCTATGCAGACTGAGCAGGAGCAGCACTTCAAGGCCCTGCTGCAGGCCCAGCAAGAGGACCACCATGTGCTCCTGCGCCTCATCACTCCAGCAGGCACTCCAACCCCAGAGTCCGTCGGGTTCCCCACCTCAGCCTTACAAAGATGAGACCACATGATAACCCAGAAGACTTTTTGGTGCTCTTCAAACTAGCCATGGAGGCATGGAGGTGGCTGGACAAGCAGTGAACAGCCGACCTTCTGCTGCTCCTGACTGGCGAAGCACAGCTTGCAGCTCAGCAACTGCCTGCAGACAACTGGTTGGAATATGCAGATCTAAAGTAAGTGATCCTGCAGCAATTTGGCTGCTCCCCCAAGCAATACTGATGGTGTTTCCATGCACTGATGCTGGAGGACATTGGCCGGCCCCTCACCTATGGCCAGCAACTATGGGACACCTGCCAGCGGTGGTTGAGAGCAGAAGACAACAACATTGAGGGTGTCATCAACGCAGTGGTGCTGGAGCAGTTCATCACTTGGCTGCCAAGGGGAAAAGTGGAATGGGTCCAGTGCCACCACCCAATGTTGTTGGAGCAAGCCATTGAGCTGGCAGAGGACCATCTGGCAGCGATTCCAGTGGCAAGCAGGCATCCTGCCTCTTCTTCTTATTCTCTCTCTCTCTGTCCCTCTCTCTCTCTCTCATCCTGATCCCCCTCTCATTCCTCCACTCCATCCCATCCCCTCCCAGGACCATGGAAGTGGGGGCTGATCCCCCAGCAGCCAACTCCCTAATCCCATGGTTCCCCTTCCCCCTCTCCCCCTTATATTTCTGTGTCTTCCCCATAGGTGAGTGCTCCTTGCCCCAGCAGTGCAGAGGTGAGGCCTGGGCCAGTGTGCTGGTGCTGGGGGAAGCCTGGCCACTTCCAGGACCAGTGCCAGGCAATGGAGGTGGGGGAAGTGGTCTGGATCCCCAATGTGCCAGAAACCATCCCCAATCGAGCTGGAATGTACCACAAACCAGTGAGTATCCAAGGGGGTACATATTACATGTTGGTGGATTTGGGCTCTAATCAAACCTCAATTCATCATAGTTCAAGATGAGGCATTGGGCACAGCATGTTGGGTGAAGGTTTGGTGTGTGCATGGGGATATACATGAATACCCACAGGTACTGGTCAAGATCCAATTTCGGGGAACAAATTATAGTGTTCAGGTGGAGGTTAGCTCACACCTCACCCACCCACTAATTCTGGGAACCAATTGGCAGGGGTTTAAGAGCCTAATGGAGCAAGTGGTGGTGGGTGGGTCCTGCCATAGCACACCAAGGGGGGCTCCTGATATGATGTTGTTGGGGGAAGCCATCCAGGAGCTGGCTACATCAGCTCTGTGCCATAGTGACACAGAGACTGGGGAGTGTGCTGGCCCTCCTCGCTCTCTCAGGGATTCCTTAATGGATTTCCCTCTGGAGTAGTCATGAGATGACTCCCTGCAGCATGTGTTCAACCAAGTGAGAGTTATCAATGGCCAGAACCTCCACCAGAACATCCCACACTCCCACCCGTACTTTGCAATAATCAAATATTGACTGCATCAAGTGACACAGGACACTCAAACTGGAGAGCAGATCACACAATTATTGATTCCCAAAAGCCACAGGGAACCTTTCTTCCATGCAGCTCATTATAACTCAATGGCCAAACACCTGGGGCAGGACAAAACACTAGCCCGACTCATGGCCCGGTTCTATTGGCCAGGGATTCACGGGGATGTCCGCAAGTGTTGTGCAGCATGTTGTGAGTGCCAACTCATAAATCCAGTGGCCACTCCAAAAGTGCCATTGCACCCTTTTCCCCTAATTGAGATCCCCTTCAAAAGAATTGAGATGGATCTTGTTGGACCATTACAGTGGACTACAGGTACTCAAGGGCATCACTTTATTTTAGTCCTGGTGGATTATGCAACATGATAACTGGAAGCAGTGCCACTGTGTAACATCTCTGCATGAAGTGTCGCAGAGGTGCTGTGTAAAATTATCTCCCAAGTCAAGATTCTGAAGGAAATCATGACTGATCAGTGCACTAAACCCCTACCTGGTTGCACCCACCTCATAGAACACCACATCAAGATGCCCCAAGGGGTGGTGGTGCATACCCACCCCAACCACTTACCTGAACACAAAAAACCTGTAGTTCAAGATGAACTTTAGGCCATTCTTGAGATGGGGCTCATCGAGGAGTTACACAGCAACTGGAGCAGCCCAGTAGTGTTGGTTCCCAAAACTGAAGGGTCGGTCCAGTTCTGCATGGACTATTGCAAAGTCAATGTGGTGTCTAAATTCGATGCCTACCCAATGGCTCGCATTGATAAACTGCTTGATCAGATAGATGCAGCTCACTTTTATTCGTCACTGGATTTATTGAAGGGACATTGGCAGATCCCCTTGACTCCCTTATCCTGAGATAAAATGGGCTTTTCCACTCCATTTGGTTTACATCAGTTTGTCACCCTTCCTTTCGTGTTATTTGGGGCTCCCGCAACATTTCAGCAGCTCATGGATAAAATCCTTCATGTACACATTGCTTATGCCATAGCCTACCTTGATGACATTATTATATACAGTTACGATTGGCTGTGGCACATGAAACACCTCAGGGCCATACTAGAATTGTTGAGGTGTGTGGGACTCATGACTAACCCAAATAAGTGTATGATTGGGTGGGTGGAAGTACGGTATCTGGGCTTCCACTTGGGCAGGTGAGTCCCCAAATTGACAAGCCCGCAGCAATTGCGGCCTGCCCAAGGCCCAAGACCAAAAAGGAGATGATACAGTTCCTGGGGCTGGCTGGCTATTATTGTAGGTTCCTACCTAATTATTTGGATGTCACCAGCCCACTGACTGATCTCACTAAAAAGGGAGCGCCAGATCCAGTGCACTGGGCAGAGCCTTGCCAATAGGCCTTTATCCAGGTAAAAGCTGCACTGTGTGGGGGGGAGCACTTTTACACCCCCCTGACTATTCTCTCTCCCTTTTGTTTTGTACACTGATGCATCTCAAACAGTGGAAGGAGAGGATCGGCCAGTGTTGTACATCAGCTATGAGCTCTCCTTGCGAGAAATGAAGTACAGCACCATCAAAAAAGAATGTTTAGCCATTAAATGGGTGGTCCACACCCTCCATTACTACCTTGTGGGATGCCCTTTCACCCTCTGCTTGAATCACGCCATGCTCCAGTGGCTTCATTGCATGAAGGATGCCAAAGCGTGGATCACCTGTTGATATCTGGCCCTTCAGCCTTTTAAATTTGAGGTGGTCCACAGACTGGGGGTGCAGATGGTGGTAGCACACTACCTCCCCCAGCAGGGGGGGGGAGTCAGCTGCAGCCCGGACAGCTCCCTGGCCTCAGTCAGGCGGTGGGGGTACATGACAGCGGGGGCATGGTTGAATGCTGGTTTGTAAATAAAGAGTGAAGCTGGGGAAGGTGAGAGGCAAAGTTGAAGCACCTGTTGTTAATTAATGTGCTGGGTCTGTGCTTATGTACAGTGACAGGGAGCAGATAAAAGGGTGAGAGGACTTTCTCCTGGCTGGACTTATGCCTAGGCATTGCATGTTGGTGGTGCAAATCTTTTAGTTCTAGACCACTGGAAAATGTGTTTTTTTGTTTGGTTTTTGCTGTAAATAAAACCTGAAGGTGAATCTGAACCCACCTGCCTGACTGTTCAGCATCCACCTGAAAGGGAATTGTTACACATATAAATGAGAGTAGCTTTGAACGAAGAATGTGGGTGTGTCTTTGAGTCCATATATGGAAAGGTGAGCAGCTCTAAGTGTGTGTCCTTTTAAAACCCATAAATGGGAATGCAGAAGTAACTTTAAGTCAAAATATGGAAATGAGAGAGGCTCTGAATGGACGTCTTCTTTAAAACTGTTGCTGGGAATGTGGATGTGTCTTTCATAGTAATGTTTTGTTTCTTCAGTAATATTAACAAAGAAATAGATTTCTTGAAAAAAACCTTTTTAAATTTCAGGAATTTTTTTTCTTATTTTAAAATGTGATCTTTCATACACAGTGGATATTCACAATTTACACAGCCCTGTTAAAATGGCTGGTTTTTATGAAGTAAAAAATAAAACATTTAAGATTAACTAGAAGGGCACTCGGTAGTGTGCATCCCTCTGCCAAGCCACATATCCAGATTTGCATGAAAGTCTAATCAATTGTTCTTTGGTGCATGGCCTACCTTTCTTCCAAATTTTATCCAAATCCATTCATTACTTTTTGAGTTGCACTGGGAATAGAAAAAAAAAACAGAGATGAACCTCCAACAAAGTTGGCAGAGGTAATGAACAAGTTATGGTAACCTGGTTGCATAAGCATGTACAACCTTTTACAATTGGGAGTGTCTGTGTTCAGAATGAACCAATCACATTCAATCTCATTCAGTGTATTTATCATGCAGCTGTCACCAATGAAATTATTCTGATTAACCCCCAAAAAAGATCAGCTGTTTTTGTAGGATTTTCTTTATATCTACTTGGTTTTGTCTTACTGCTGAAGCCCTGGTCTTTAAAAAGCTTGCAAAGCATGTACAGAATCTAATTTGTCAAAAGGTAGTGATCAGAGAGAGGTATAAAAGAATTTCCAAAACATTCAATGTGCCACTGAACAACGTGAAGACCATCATCAAGTGGAGAAAATGGAGCGCCATAGTGACACATCACCAAGAACAGGATGTCCCTCCAAAACTGGAGGCTTCCAAGAGACCAGCAGCAACATTAAAGGAGCTGCAGGAACATCTGACAACTGGGCTATGGAGTATGGTGGCTAGGTGGAAACCTTTCTCAAAAAAAAAAACAATTCAAGCCCAACTAAATTGCACCATAACGTGGCAAAATGTGTTATGGTCTGATAAGACCAATTCAAACTAGAAGGGCACTTGGTAGAGTGCATCTGTTCATAAAGCCACATATTAGAGTATTCAAATGTTTATTAAGTTTACATACATATCCAAACATGAATTAAAATCTAATCAAATGTTCCTTGGCCTGTGACCCACCTTTCCTCAAAATTTCATCAAAATCCATTTACTATGTTTTGAGTTACATTGGGAATAGACAAAAAAAAAATCCTGGCTGTACATACATATCCAGATTTGCATCAAAATCTAATCAATTGTTCCTTGTTCAGTGGCTCACCTTTCCTCAAAATTTCATCAAAATCTGTTCACTACATTTTGAGTTACATTGGGAAAAGACAAACAAATAAATGGTGGTGAAAACATGACCTCCTCCAACAAAGTTGGTGGAGATAAAGATATAATAATAGTTCTATAATTTCCAAAGATATATTTGTTGCAAAAAAAAACCCCAGCAAAATATATGTGTGTGGAAAGTCATGTCAAATTCGAGGATGACTGTTGATGGATGGGTGGGTGCTGTGAGCGTGAGTGAGTGGCGAGGCCAGCAGCAGAAGCACATGGCCGGAGGCACACTTGGCATCTGTAGGCTGTCATTTCAGCAGCTTCAGGATGCTTCCTTCTGAAGCGAGCTTGAATGATTTTATGACGCTTGTTTTGCTCAAATTTTGACACTCCTTCCTGAGCAGCAAGCCTCCAGGTTTTGCGGTCCGCAGCCAGTTTCTCCAGATCACAGGGATCTAAGCCACAGTTCTTTAACAAGTCCTTAACACAGTCTTTAAATAGCTTCCAGGGCCTCCCAATACTGCAGTGACCCTTAACCAGTTCACCATAGAGGAGTTGCTTTGGTATCCTGTGATTGTCCATACAAATTACGTGTCCCGTCCAACACAGTTGCCGAGTTATGATGATGCTTTCCACAGAGGCACAGTCAGCAGTACTCAGGACATCTGTATTTGGAATTCTATCCTTCCAGCTTATGTTAAAGATCTTCCTTAAGCAGCATTGTTGGAAAGCCTCAAGCTGTTGGACATGTCGACGGTATGTGGTCCAGCACTCAGCTCCATATAGTAAAGTGCTTAAGACAACAGCATGATAGACAGCTATCTTCATAGTTAGAGTTATTTCATGGCTATTCCAAACCCTTTTGTACAGGTGACCAAAAGAGGCACTGGCCTTTGCTGTACAGCTTGAGATTTCTTTATCCAACTGACCATCATTTGATATTATACTACCCAGATACACAAAGCCATCTGTGTTTTTCAGCTGGTTATCATCTGCATAGTTGGATGGCAGAATGTGATCTGTTGCTGGAGGAGGTTGGTAAAATACCTCAGTTTTCTTGATGCTGATGCAAAGGCCAAACTTCTTGGTAGTTGCTGAAAAGCTGCTCATTAGTGCCTGCAAATCTCCTTCTGTACGTGCAAACAAGGCACAATCATCAGCAAAAAGAAGTTCATGGATCAGCTGGTAGTTAACTTTAGTTTTTGCATGAAGTCTTGAGATACTGAAGACATTTCCATCAGTTCTGAATCTGATGTATACATCATTATCCAAGCCAAGGAGGGCTTCATTCAGCATGACCCCAAAGAAGATTATAAAAAGGATTGGGGCAATGACACAGCGTTGCTTCACCCCGGTGGTTATGGGGAAGTGGTCTGACAGGTTACCATCTGCACAGACTCATCCGTGCATACCGCAATGAAGCTGCATCAGAATTCTGATGAATTTCTCAGGTATTCCAAGCTTCCCTAAAATTTTCCATAGACCATCACTGGGCACAGAGTTGAAAGCCTTCATTAGGTCAATGACCACAGCATATAGGCCAGCATTCTGTTTGATACATTTCTCCTGTATTGGTCTGGCAGCAAAGATCATATCAGTGGTGTTGCGATTACTTCTAAAGCCACGTTGCGACTCAGAGATGAAGTCCTCAAGAACAGAGGTAACAAGATGAAGCTGCATGACTTTTGTTAATATCTTAGAAGCGATGGCCAGCAGTGAAATACCATGGTAATTATTGCAGTCATGGGAGTCTCCTTTGCGCTTGTAGATAGTTACAATGATAGCATCTTTGGTCTGGAATGTACTCACTTTGCCATATACCAAGAAGGAGATCATGCAGCCTATCCAGTAAGAGTTGACCACCATATTTAAAGACTTTGGCAGGAATACGGTCCTCACCTGCAGCCTTACCATAATGTAAGCTGCTGATAGCCTTGACTACTTCTTCTTTCTTAGGAGGATCGGTGAGGTGTTCTAAGACTGGTCTTTGTTCTATGGCATCAACACTAGCTTGTTGTACAATAGATGGTCTGTTTAAGAGGCTGTTAAAGTGTTCTGCCCAATGATTCAAAATGCTCAACTTCTCTGTTAAGATTTTCCCATCTAATGATAAGAGAGGTGAAGCTCCACGATTGACAGAGCCATAAATCCCTTTTAGGAACTGGTAGAAGTTCTTCATATCATTGACATCTGCAAAGTGTTGGATTTGTGTTGCCTTTTTGGAGAGCCAGTCATTTTTTACTATTATGATTTTTTGCTGTAAGGAATTGCGAGATGTAGTGAAATCAAAATATGCTGCCCTAGTACTCCTGTTCATGTATCCCAAGTGCGACTCATTTTTCCTCTGGATCAGAGGAAATAGTTCTTGGATATTTTCTGCAAACCAATCAGGTTAACTCCTTTTTGCTATTCCAAGTACATTTGCTGCTGTTTCATACACTACACTGTGAAAATGGTTCCACATAGCCCCTGGTGTGCGATCTTTTTCCTGAGGGATGTTTTCTTTAAGAGCTTCTGTCATACTGCATTCTAGGTTTGACTTGAAGCCATCACATTTGAGTTTGGAGACATCCAAATTTTTAGAGTGTTTGTTGTTACATTTCTTTATAGGTTCTCTGAGTTGGAGCTTGAGTATTGATCTTACCATTTTGTGGTCTGTATCACACTCAGCATCCCTCATAACCCTTGTTATAACAACATCTTGCACATCACAAAATTTTACATAGTCAATAAGATGTCTGTGTTTAGATCTTGGGTGCATCCAAGTACTTTTATAGATTGAGGGGAGTTGGAAGAGAGTGTTTGTAAGGGTTAGCTGGTGCTCATGCCAGAGATACAGAAGAAGTAACCCATTTGAGTTACATTTTCCTGTACCATGACGCCCAATGGTCCTTGGCCAGGCCACATGATCAGTCCCAACATGGGCATTAAAATTGCCCAATATTATCAATTTGTCACTTGCAGATGTTTTGCTGATTAGATCGTTTAAATCAGCATAGAACTGTTCTTTCACATGCTCGTCATTTGTCATCATAGCTCCAATAATAGTAGCATGGCATTTCTTGCCCAGTGTTAACCTGATGGTAATGAGATGTTCATTTATTGCACAGGGTAGCGATGACAACTTTCTTGCTATTGAGGATTTCATAACTATAGCGACACCATGTAGTCTCCTTTCAGTCTTGGGGAGACCATTCCAAAAGTAGGTGTAACCAGATGTCTCTTCCTGCAATTGGCCATTGCCAAGCAGTTGCATTTCACAGAGCACTGCGATATCAATCGAATATCTGCTTAATTCAAGGCCTATCAGTGCTGTTTTTTGTTCGTAGTTCAATGTCCGTATATTCCAGGTTGCGATTTTGAGGTGTTTTGTACTCATTTTTTTCTACAACCGCAAGATGGGATAACCCATCAGCTGCGGCTAGCTGACCAGGTTTAAGGAGGAGTAACCAAGGTTTAAGGTACCTTTTCTAACCCCTTCCCCAGATTGGGAAGAGCAGTGGCCACTCTAAATAGAGCTGCTCTGACATCTAGAAAGCTGCCAAAAGATTACATTGCTCTAATTGGTGTAACAAGATGACCATCTATTCCAGACCGCCAATGTGCAGGATTGTAACTACAACTGCCAGTACTGTCCTATACCTGTCACTTCACCACTTTCCCATTGCTGTTGGACTTGACACCAAACTTCATCCAACAACTCCAGTGCATTGATTTGTTTAAGGTGGTGTAGCTGTTGCACAACAGTTACCACACTCTCTCCTCTTCATCACCTGAATCCAGTGGCAAGCATTGTGAGATGACTGGAGGTGAGTCAGACACAGCCAGAGCTCTGTTAGTTCACCCGGCCGCATAGCTAGGTTATCCAGGGTGCACCTGTCAGCATCACTGACAGAGATGGAGTTGGCTTTAGGGTGCAAGAGGCTATCAGACTTGATTGGACTTATAAAATGCCTATCAAGCCTGGCAGAAAAGTAACTGCAAATTGTGCATCATCACCCCACTTACACCCACTTACAGCAAAATATACCCATCACCAAAAGAATATTATACCTACAGTGAAGCATGGTGGTGGCAGCATCAAGCTTTTGGGCTATTTTTCTTCAGTCAGAACTGGGGCTTTTATCAAGGTGGAGGAAATCAGGAATAGTTACTGTGGCAGTGGAGGCATGGTCAAGCATTGGTCTGTGACCAGAGGGCAGAGTCAGGGAAGGTAAGTGGCAGAATCACTACACCTGATGTGAATTAACCTGTGTTTGTGTGTCTTCCCAGCAACCACGCCCTATATAAGGAGAGAGAGGGCAGAGGAAGGGCTCTCTCCCGAACCAGATGTCTTATGTGTGTGTGTATGCATGTGGCTGGGAGAGTGTACGTGTGTGTCACTGAAAAGTGCAAGAATAAAGAGTTTTTGGAACTTAGTTCTGGCCTGCTGCTCTGAAGTCTACAGTGGTGCCGAAACCCGGGATCCAAGCACAGAAGAGAACAGCCCCATGGAGTCCTCCCCCTTCGCAGACCTGATCCACGCCCTCACCACGGCCCAACAGAGCCAGCACCAAGCGCTGCTCGCCCTCCAAAAGGAGCAAGAACAACGGTTCGAGGCCCTGGTGCTGGCGCAACAGGAGGATCGTCAGGCGTTCTGGCACCTCCTCGCGTCGGCAGGGTCCACCATCTCCACCGCTGCGGACCCCCTCCACCTCACCCCAACGAAGATGGGCCCGCACGACGACCCCGAGGCCTTCCTCACGCTATTTGAACAAGCAGCAGAAGCCTCGGAGTGGCCGGTGGAACAGCGCATGGCGCACCTCCTCCCCCTGCTAATGGGTGAGGCGCAGCTGGGTGTGCTACAGCTCCCCACCGACAGCCAGCTGGTCTACGCGGACCTGTGCCGAGCCATCCTCCAGCGTGTGGGGCGCACCCCAGAACAACATCGTCAGCGCTTCCATGCTCTGCGCCTAGAGGAGGTCGGCCACCCGTTCACGTTTGGCCAGCAACTCCGGGATGCCTGCAGGCGGTGGCTGAGGGCTGACAACCCCTACGCCGAGGGAGTCGTCGACCTGGTGGCGCTAGAGCAGTTCATCGCGCAACTTCCCAAAGGAACGGCAGAGTTGGTCCAGTGCCATCGCCCGGCGTCGCTGGGTCAGGCCATCGAGTTGGCGGAGGATCATTTGGCGGCTGTTCCCGCAGCAGGATCACAGATCCCCTCTTCGCTTCTCTCCTCTCTCTCTCTCTCTCCCCTCCCCTTCTGTGTCTTGCCCTCACCCCGTTCCCCCACCGCGGAGGCAGGGGCCGGGTCCCTCACAGCGGTCCGCCACCCCAGTGGTGTCCTCCCGTTTCCCACTTCTGTGTCTGTCTCCCCCCCCCTCAGGTGAGTGAGCCCCAGAGTACCGGTGCAGAGAGAAAGCCCGGGCCGGTTTGCTGTGCTCGGTGATGGAAGTGGGCGCAGTGGTTCGGATCCCCGATGTGCCAGGAGCCGCTCTCGATCGGGCCGGAGCGTATCGCATACCGGTGAGTATCCAAGGGGATATATGTCAGGCTTTGGTGGACTCTGGCTGTAATCAGACCTCAATTCACCAAAGCCTGGTGCAAGACGAGGCATTGGGGGGAGCACAGTTGGTGAAGGTGTTGTGTGTGCACGGGGATGTTCACAGCTACCCTTTAGTGTCAGTCCACATTTTTTTCAGAAGGGAAAAATTTAGTGTAAAGGTGGCGGTTAATCCTCGCCTCACCCACTCAATAATTTTGGGGACTGATTGGCCGGGATTTGGGGAATTAATGAGGCATTTAGTGAAGAGTGGGTCCTGCCGTATTTCAGCAAGGGGAGGTCCCGGTGTCGCATTGGCGGGAGCAGCTGTCACAGAGCCGTCTACGTCATCTCTGCATCAGAGTGAGGAGCCACCGGCTCCTTCTCCCTTTCTCGGGGAATCCCTCGTGGATTTCCTGTTAGAGCAGTCGCGAGACGAGACTCTGCGGCATGCTTTTGACCAAGTGAGAGTAATCGATGGTCAAACGCTCCAGCCAAACGCCACCCCGTCCTTCCCCTACTTTTCTATTATGAAGGATAGATTATACCGAGTGATGCAGGACACTCAAACTAAAGGACAAATCACGCAGCTCTTGATTCCAAAAAGCCACCGGGAATTGGTATTCCAGGCAGCTCACTTTCATCCCATGGCTGGACACTTAGGGCAGGATAAGACACTAGCCCGAATAATGGTCCGGTTCTATTGGCCAGGGATTCACGGCGATGTCCGTAGGTGGTGTACGGCGTGCCGCGAATGCCAGTTAGTAAATCCAGCTGCCATTCCAAAGCGCCTTTGCACCCTCTACCATTAATTGAGACCCCATTTGAAAGAATTGGGATGGATCTCGTCGGGCCATTAGATCGGTCAACACAAGGGTACCGCTTTATATTAGTTCTAGTGGACTATGCAACGCGATACCCGGAAGCAGTGCCTCTTCGCAATATCTCAGCACACAGTATTGCGGAGGCACTTGTCCGCATTATCTCCCGAGTTGGAATCCCAAAAGAGATTCTGACTGATCAAGGCACCGCATTTATGTCACGAACACTGAACGAACTTTATGGGTTATTCGGTATTAAGCCGATCCGCACCAGCGTTTATCACCCACAAACGGACAGTTTAGTCGAATGATTTAATCACACCCTCAAAAATATAATTAAGAAATTCGTAAGTGAGGACACATGTAATTAGGATAAATGGCTCGAACCCTTGTTGTTTGCAGTGCGAGAGGTCCCACAAGCCTCCACGGGGTTCTCCCCGTTCGAATTGTTATATGGGCGTAAGCCACACGGCATTTTAGATGTGCTGTGAGAAAATTGGGAAGAGGGACCTTCACCAAGTAAAAATGAAATTCAATACGTTATTGACCTGTGCGCAAAACTCCACACACTCATGCACCTAACCCAGGAGAATTTGCAGCAGGCCCAAGAATGGCAAGCCCTCCTGTACGACAAGGGTACGCGCCTTAGGGAGTTCACACTGGGAGATAAAGTACTCGTACTGTTGCTCACATCGAGCTCCAACTTAATCGCCAAGTGGCAAGGACCCTTTGAGGTCACACAGCGAGTTGGGGACGTCGACTACAAGGTGAGGCGAACGGACAGGGGTGGGGCGTGACAGATTTACCACCTCAATCTACTCAAACTCTGGAACGAGGAGGTCCCCATGGCGTTGGTGTCGGTGGTTCCGGAGAAGGCGGAGCTGGGGCCGGAGGTTCAAAAGGGAGCATTGGCATCGCATACTTCTCCGGTCCCCTGTGGAGACCACCTCTCCCCGACACAACTCATGGAGGTTGCCCAGTTGCAGACCGAATTTTCAGACATGTTCTTGCCCCTGCCCGGCCGCACCGACCTCACAGAGCACCACATTGAGATGCCCCCGGGGTGGTAGTGCGTAGCCGCCCTTACAGGCTACCCGAACACAAGAAAAAAGTGGTTCGGGAAGAACTTGAGGCCATGCTCGAAATGGGCATCGTCGAGGAGTCCCACAGCGATTGGAGCAGCCCGGTGGTCTTGGTACCCAAGGTCGATGGGTCGGTCCAGTTCTGTGGAGACTATAGAAAAGTCAACACGGTGTCTAAATTCGACGTGTACCCAATGCCTCGTATTGATGAGTTGCTCGATCGACTAGGCACGGCTCACTTTTACTCGACACTGGATTTGACAAAGGGTTATTGGCAGATCCCCTTGACTCCATTATCCTGAGAAAAAATGGCCTTTTCCACACCGTTCGGCTTACACCAGTTTGTCACACTTCCTTTTGGGCTGTTTGGGGCACCTGCTACGTTTCAGCGGCTGATAGATAGGGTCCTCTGCCACCATGCCACCTATGCTGCCGCATACCTTGACAGCATCATTATTTATAGTAATGACTGGCCGCGGCACCTACAACACCTGAGGGCCATCCTTAGGTTGCTGAGGCAGGCGGGTCTCACAGCCAACCCGAAGAAGTGTGCAATTGGGCAGGTGGAAGTACGGTATCTGGGCTTCCACTTGGGCAATGGGCAGGTGCGTCCCCAAATTAACAAGACTGTAGCGATTGCGGCCTGCCCGAGGCCCTAGACCAAAAAGGGGGTGAGACAGTTCCTGGGGCTGGCTGGCTACTATTGTAGGTTTATACCTAATTATTCGGACGTCACCAGCCCGCTGACTAATCTCACTAAAAATAGGGTACCAGATCCGGTCCAGTGGACAGAACAATGCCAGCGGGCTTTTTCTGAGGTAAAGGCTGCACTGTGTGGGGGGCCACTGTTACACTCCCCTGACTTTTCTTTCCCTTTTATATTGCAGACGGATGCGTCGGACAGACGGCTGGGGGCTGTTTTGTCCCAGGAGGTGGAGGGGG
The DNA here is from genome assembly GCF_027579695.1 of Neoarius graeffei. Lineage (NCBI taxonomy): Eukaryota > Metazoa > Chordata > Actinopteri > Siluriformes > Ariidae > Neoarius > Neoarius graeffei. The sequence goes on along the minus strand of NC_083573.1, from coordinate 111,341,111 downwards.
AGGATCGCCCAGTGCTGTATATCAAGTCAAGTCAACTTTATTGTCAAATATGCTATACATGCTCGACATACAGCACAGAAGAAATATCAGTCCTCTCTGACCCATGGTGCAAACTGGCAATGCAATAAATAAAAATAGAATAATTGAAAAAAACAAACAATATAAACAGTATAAACACTCTAGATAGGAACTAGACAGACTAAACACTCAAACAATATAAACAGAATAAATAAACAGTATAAACACTAGATAAGAACAAGACAGACTAAACACTCAGACAATATAAACAGTATAAAACACACTAGATATGAACTAGACTAAACACTCAAACAATATAAACAGTATAAATAAACAGTATAAACACTAGATAACAAGACAAACTAAACACTCAAACAGACAATATAAACAGTATAAACACTCTAGATATTAACTAGACTAAACACACACACACACACACACACACACACACACAAATTGGTACAAATAACCAAACAGTCAAGGGCACTTGAGGTATAGCAGGTAAACATGAAACATGAAATAAGCAGAATAAACAAACTAGCAGCTGTTAAGGTGAGATCGTGCGGAATAGTGCAAATGGGCAAGGTAAAGTGAGATGTGCAGTCCCTGAGTTCAGTGTGTTAATGAACAATGAGATGTATGTGTGTGTGTGTGTGTGTGTGTGTGTGTGTGTGTGTTGGGGGGAACTGCGAGGATGACGTGTCAGATGCTGAAGGGGGGGCAGGGGTGTGTGCGAGCAGAATCTGTGGCAGGGGGCAGAGGGGGGAGGAGGGGCAGAACAGGGAGGGAGTTGAGCCTCCTGACTGCCTGGTGAAAGAAACTGTTCTTGAGCCTGCTGGTTTTGGCCCGGAGACTCCGCAGTCTCCTACCCAATGGCAGCAGGCTGAAGAGGCTGTGAGATAGGTGGGTGGGGTCACCTGCAATCCTGATGGCTTTGCGGGTGAGGCGGGAGTTATAAATATCCATTAGAGAAGGGAGAGAGACACCAATGATCCTCTCAGCTGCTCTCATGATGCACTGCAGAGTCTTGCAGCAGGACGCGGTGCAGGTGCCATACCACACGGTGATGCAGCTGGTCAGGATGTTCTCGATGGTGCCTCTGGAGAAAGTGTGCATGATGGGGGCCGGGACTCTTGCTCTCCTCAGTTTGCAGAGGAAGTACAGATGCTGTTGGGCTTTTCTGGCCAGTGATGCGGTGTTGTTGTTCCAGGACAGGTCTTCAGAGATGTGCACACCCAGAAACTTGGTGCTGCTCACCCTCTCCACTGCAGCACCGTCGATAGATAGTGGAGCATGCTGGGTGTGCTCTCTCCTGAAGTCCACAACAATCTCCTTCGTCTTCTCCACGTTCAGACGGAGATTGTTGTCCTTGCACCACATGGCTAAGCGGCTCACCTCACTCCTGTAGATTGTCTCATCGCCGTTGTTGATGAGACCCACCACAGTCGTGTCATCCGCAAACTTAATGAAGATATTTGAGCTGGATGTTGGTGTTCAGTCGTGGGTCAGCAAAGTGAAGAGGAGGGGGCTTAGCACACATCCTTGGGGGGCCCCTGTGTTTAGTGTGATGATGCTGGAGGAGTTGCTGCCGACCTGTACAATCTGTGGTCTCCCCGTCAGGAAGTCCAGCAGCCAGTTGCACAGGGAGGTGTTGAGTCCCAGCTGGTCCAGTTTGTGAATGAGCTGCTGAGGAATGATTGTGTTGAATGCTGAGCTAAAGTCTATGAACAGCATTCTGACATACGAGTCTTTTGTCTCCAGGTGGGTGAGGGCTGAGTGGAGGGCAGTGGAGATGACATCATCGGTCGAACGGTTGGATTGATATGCAAACTGGAAAGGGTTCAGGGCGGGGAGGCGGGCAGACTTGATATGCCTCATGACTAGCCACTCGAAGCACTTCATGAGGATGGGAGTGAGTGCGACAGTGCGGTAGTCATTGAAGCAGGAGGGAGACTGCTTCTTCGGAACCGGGATGATGGTGGTAGCTTTGAGGCATGTGGGGACAACAGCCTGGCTCAACGAGATGTTGAAGATGTCTGTAAAGACACCTGTGAGCTTCTCGGCACAGTCTCTCAGGACACGACTAGGAATGTTATCAGGACCCGGGGCTTTTCGTACGTTTGTCGTCCTGAGAGCTCTACTCATGCTGTCTGGGGACAGCGTCAACACCTGGTCACCGGGAGGTGGTGGAGTCTTTTTTGCTGTGGTGCTGTTGTCTGCCTCACAGCGAGTGAAGAAGTCATTCAACTGATTCAGCAGAGACGTGGAGTTGTCACAGGTCTGTGGCAAGGGCTTGTAGTCTGTGATGGTCTGAATCCCTTGCCACAGGTTCCTGGTGTCTTTGCTGTCATTGAAATGGTCAGCAATGTGCCTGGAATTCTGTCTCTTGGCCACCCTGATGCCTTGTGACAGATTGGCCCTAGCTGTCCTCAGGCCCACCTCGTCCCCAGCTCTGAAGGTGGTGTTCCGAGCCCACAGGAGCCTATAGACTTCCCCTGTCAGCCATGGCTTCTGATTGGCCCGAATGGAGATGGTTCTGGTGACCGTAACATCGTTCATGCACTTCCTCATGTAGGCAGTGACAGTCTTCGTGTATTCCTGGAGATCTGTGGTGTTGTTGTAGGTGGCCACCTGTCTGAACATGCTCCAGTCAGTGGTGGAAAAACAGTCCTGGAGTGCCTTTGAGGACCCCTCTGGCCACACACGTATCTGCTTTTTAGCTGGTTTGGTGACCTTAACCAGTGGCCTGTATGCTGGCATTAGCATTACAGTGGAGTGATCTGAGGCCCCAAGGTGGGGGAGGAATAGGGCTTTGTAGGCATCTTTATGCATGGTGTAAAGGTGTAAACATTGTCCAGAGTATTGTTTCCATGTGTGGGAAAGTTGATATGTCCATAGAGTTTTGGAAACACGCTTTTGGGGTTTGCATGGTTGAAATCCCCAGCCAGGATGAGGAAAGCATCTGGGTGGGCTGTCTGCTGCTCACTGATGTGCTGATAGAGTTCATTCAGTGCTTCACTCCTGTTGTTATTGGAGCCGGGAGGGATGTATAATGCTACCAGCAGTATGGCTGTAAATTCCCTCGGCAGATAGAATGGCTGGCACTTAATAATCATAAACTCCACCAGTGGTGAGCAGTGTTTGCAGACTATAACAGCATCATGGCACCAGGCATCACTGATGTAAACACAGAGTCCTCCGCTGCGAGTCTTCCCCCCCTTGACTAGCACTCTGTCTGACTGGTAGCATGTTAGCCGGGCTAGCTGAATGGCACAGTCCGGGACGCTGTCGTTAAGCCATGTTTCCACAAACACAAGGACACAACACTCACTCACAGACTTAAAAGATGAGCGGAGTAGGCGGACATAATCCAGCTTGTTGTCCAGTGAGCGTACGTTGGCCAGAGTGATGGTAGGGATAACCGGCCAGTGAGGGTTAGCCGCTAGCCTCGCTCAAATACCTCCGTGTTTGCCTCTCTTCTGCTTCCACATGTTCCGCCTGTGGCGCTTCCACTGCAGGCTGGATGCAGGAGTGGGGGTCGGTGCTTGAGCAGGCCTCCGGAGCAAATCATAACCATGTAGCACTTCTGCGTCTGCTGGATTTATATCCGTGAATAAAGTTCTGTGGATGTCGAGCAGAAATTCACGGGAGTATGTGCGCCTTGAGACTAATGGACGCGACAAAGACGAACAGATACACTGTTTTAAAGCACAAAAAAACACAAAAACACCGTTCTGTCAGGACAGAGAGGAGCCGCTGCGTGTGTGCGCGCCGCCATCTTGGAACATCGTATATAAGTCGGAAGCTGTCAGTGCGTGAGGGGCGCTACAGCAAAATAGAGGAGTGCCTGGCCATCAAGTGGGTGGTCCTTGCCCTCTGTTACTACCTGCTGGGATGCCCTTTCACCCTCTGTTCAGACCACACACCCCTCCAGTGGCTCCACCGCATGAAGGATGCCAACGCGCGGATCACCCGTTGGTATCTGGCACTCCAACCCTTTAACTTCAAGGTGGTCCACAGGCTGGGGGCACAGATGGTCGTGGCAGACTTCCTCTCCCACCAAGGAGGGGGGGGAGTCGGCTGCGGGCCGGATGGCTGCCCGGCCTGAGTCGGCGGTGGGGGTATGTGGCAGTGGGGGCGTGGTCAAGCGTCAGTCTGTGACTGGAGGGCAGAGTCAGGGAAGGTAAGTGGCAGAATCACTACACCTGATGTGAATTAACCTGTGTTTGTGTGTCTTCCCAGCAACCATGCCCTATATAAGGAGAGAGAGGGCAGAGGAAGGGCTCTCTCCTGAACCAGATGTCTTATGTGTGTGTATGCATGTGGCTGGGAGAGTGTACATGTGTGTCACTGAAAAGTGCAAGAATAAAGAGCTTTTGGAATTTAGTTCTGGCCTGCCGCCCTTCTGTGCTCCACCCACCCGCTCTGAAGTCTACAGTTACAAATACCAGTCGATTGTGCCATTGGCAATAGTGTAACCATATAGTGTACCAGAACATGTGGCAAAATGTGTTACGGTCTGATGAGACCAATTCACACTAGAAGGGCACTTGGTAGAGTGCATCTCTCTGTCAAGCCACATGTATACTGTTCCTACTCATCAGGTGGCATTGGGCATACCTAACAACCTGTGTTTTCTCTTTCTTTCTTGTTACCCCACACACACACACTCTGTCTGTCCCTCTGAGTTACATGTCAATCCTGAGATCGAGATGCTGAACCTCTTCTGCTCCTCAGGTCTGCATGATCCGTCCTGGTGCCCTATGTCTAGCTGGAGTCTCATCACATCGCTCCTGTGGATGATGGCCCATATGGACAGTTGAAATTCATGCTTGGAGGATGCTCTGGACTCTTACAGTAATGTTTTATGGCTGAGGTCTACAGCTGACTTGCTAACTTTAGGACTGCAGTTGTCATGAACAGGTTTGCTCTCAAGTTTCCATTAATGAACAGTTTATAGCTTCAACAAAACAGACTTCATGTTAAAACTGTTAAAAATGTTATAATCACATTGTCTGTTATCACCCAAATGAGGATGGGTTCCCTTTTGAGTCTGGTTCCTCTCAAGGTTTCTTCTTCATGTCATCTGAGGGAGTTTTATTAACATGCGCTAATAAAATTAGCTCATGTTAAAGTCATTAAAATTCTGTAAAGCTGCTTTGCAACAATGTCTATTGTTAAAAGCACTATAAAAATAAACTTGACTTGACTTGAGTGTAAACTTTTATAGTTGTCTGCTAGGAAACTGCAGATGGAAAGGAATTTCACTTTTCAGCATAACAATGAGCCAGAGCATACATCCAAAAATCGAGTGGTATAATAAAATCAAAAGGTGCTTCAACAAAGTATTAGTTTAGTGGTGTGCACACTTATGCAAGCAAGTTATTGTCAGATTATTACCTCGCCCATGATGGAGTAAGCAGGGCGAGGTATTGTAATCAGTGCGGTTTGTTTGTGTGTCTGACTGTTAAAAGTCTAACGTCTAGACAGTTATACCAATTGACTTCAAGTTTTCAGGGTAGGTGGGCAATGGTCTGTAGACTAACTAATTAAATTTTAGGGATAATCAGGTCAAGATCACTGGGAAGGTCAACCTTTCAGTCAAAAATTTCCATTATAACTCCAAAACGGTTGCCAATATAGGCAAGGACGTGTTATCCTAATGGGCTTCATGGGCAGCTGCCCAGGGCCTCGGCCACTAGGGGGCCTCGGAGGTAGCGAGATCAGAAAATATGAAATGATATTTTCAGAAGTTTTGATCATATTGATAACATTTTTGATGCATTTCACCACCCGTAAGGAAGCCCACCTTGTCCCGTCGCATAAATCACCCGTCATTGTCTATATGATCACTGTCCACCATGTCTTCACACGCTATGCCAGCTTGAGTTCAATGATTTAATTAATGACTTCGCTTTCCAGAAAAGTAGGAAAGTGCCCTTGTAAGTTGACCCATGGCTGTCAAACTGATTGCGCAAAGCTGTGTGCCGCTGCTGTTTGGGACATTACGTGTGTGAAAGGATGAAATGTTTCACATAGCCTAACATTTTGAGATTTATTTCTGAGAAGCGAGATATTTTTCTTTCTTTGTTATCGCTCTTTGTTTTCACAAGTTAAAAGTCGCCTGGATTCCAAAATGAAAACGAACGGTTATATACCAAATGAATGTTCTTGTTCTGAATCCTAAAGAAACTGTTGTAGGCCTCGGTTATGTTCCTGACATGTTGTTCATTGACTCACTCATTCAAAGGCTTCTTGAGGCTAAACTTTAGTTAACCAGACTTGTTAACCGTGATGTCTGATGGATTTTTTCACCATGCAGTTGCCTATTTCACCATTGCTTTTTCTTGATTAAATAGGTGTTGATGGATATAAAGTTTTATCATTCAATAGTATTTCTAATTGTGCCACTGTCATTATTTAAGTTCCTGTGTCTAGTTAGACAGGCACGTCTGAGGGGGTGAATTTGCTGAGAGCAGTTGACAACAGGCGGGGGTGGGGCCTCGGGGGGGTGTCTGCCCAGGGCCTCGGCAAGGGTTAACGCGGCCCTGAATATAGGAACTCCCATATGCCCTTTCATTTGGCACATGATCTTTGACCTTGAGTGACCTTGAAAGGTCAAACTCAATGTCATGGATTTTCAGAGGGCTGTAACTTGAAAACGGTTGATGGTAAACAGATATTTACCATTATCAATATCTAAGAAATGTCATATGGGCTTTCATTTGGCATCATGATCTTTGATCTTGAATGACTTTGAAATGTCAAACTGAAGGTCTTGGATTTTCATAGGACTATAACCTGACAACTGATGATTGAGAAATATTACCATTATCAACATATAGGTATAAAATAAGTGCTGCCAAGCGAGGTTTGTTTTGCCTGGCAACACTTGTTTGTCTTTTTTTCCTGAAAAAACTTTCTGATCATTTTTCACTTTATTTATTATACACTTTGCAATTTCACATTGAAGCTGAGAAAAGATCTGACATGATTTATCTTAGATTCATTCTCTTACTTCCCAAAAACCTGACATTTTAATGGGGGGGAGGGTAAATTTCAATAATGACTGTACATAAAGTCTGACGTTTTCTTTCTTTTCACGGGCAAAACCAGTCGTGACCCAGCTGTAGACAGAGGGCCCCCTGGTGGCTCAGAGATCCGGAAGAACCACGTACTGTATGTCTCCCATGAGGCAGCAGCAGCTCTGCTTACAGTTAATATCATTTGTAATTCTATTACGGAAACTGAATCCTGTAGGGGACTGTGTACCTTTGACACATGAAGGATGGAACAGGTGAGAAGGTTTGCACATAGGTCAGTGTGAATGCATAAGTGTGTGTGTGTGTGTGTGTGTGTGTGTGTGTGTGTGTGTGTGTGTAACTGAAAGAGAAAGACAGAGAGGAAAGCTTGAGATCCAATATTCATTCGTTTATCTTTTATTCATCCAGTTATGTGCTCATTCACTGGCCAGGAGTTGGAGTGGCCACACACACACACACACACACACACACACACACACACACACACACACACACAAATAGGCTTTAAAGTCTGTTATTTCCCTTATTTCATTCTATAAACAGGAGCTCTCTCATTACACATGAATCATCAGCTCTCCATCAACCTGTGAAAGGTTTTCAACACACACACACACACACACACACACACACACACACACACACACACACACACACACACACACACATTTCTTTCTGAAAATCTGACTATTCTGATGAAGCCTCTCAGCTTCCACTATTTTTATATCCAGCTTGTCATCTCAGTGTGTGTGTGTGTGTGTGTGTGTGTGTGAGAGAGAGAGAGAGAGAGAGAGAGAGAGAGAGAGAGAGTCAGGGTCTCCATGGTGATTTACCGTGAATCTTCCAGGCATCTCTGCAGTTTCTAAAGGCTGACTCAGAGAAACAGAGTGAGTCGTCATCTAGATGTTTCAGATGAGTATCATTTATTTTTCTCTGTTATTCTCTCCATGAAGAATCAAAGTCCTAGTCCATGGGCAGTGCAGAGGGCAAACAGACACAATAGTTACCAAATCAAGAGACTTTGTAAGGTTACATATAAAAGCTCCACAATTACTGCAACCCTCCAAATCTATCCAGTGGCATAGCAATACCCAGCAAAGGCTTGCAAAGAAAGGGTTTAAAAACACAAGGGTGCACCAGGGCAGAGTATCTGGAGGGACAAATGGAGAAGAGAAATTCATCTAGTACATTCATTCAGTTTTGTTTTTTTTTTGTTACATCAAATAAAATAAAATAATTCAGCAAAAGTTGGAGAAAAGGCAACCTGCAAAAAGTCAAAGAAAAATGAACACTTATGACAAGCAGCAGCATTGTGTACTCTTTTACATTACAGTCATTTACCAGATGCTCTTATCCAGAGCAACATACAACAGGACCGTGACATACCCACAGCAGTGGGAAGTCTGGGGTTAGGTGCCTTGCTCAAGGGCACTTCAGCCATTCCTGCTGGTCTAGGGTGTCAAACCAGTCACCTTTTGGTCCCAAAGCTATTTCTCTAACCTTTGGGCCATGACTTCCCCTCTGGCTTTACTCTGAGAGCAAATTGGACAGAAGTGACTATCCATCCATCCATCCATCCATCCATCCATCTATCCTTTATCTATGCTGCCTATCTGCCAGAGTCGTGGGGAAAGCTGGAACAAATCCCAGCTGACTTTGATAGAGAGGCAGGGTTCACGCTAGGTAGGTCTCTAATCTACCACAGGGCTAATACAGAGATAAACAACCATTCACACTCAGATTCATACCTGTGGGCAATTTAGAACAGCAAGTTGACCAAATCCACATGTCTTTGGACTGTGGGATGAAACTGGAGCACCCAGAGGAAACCCACACAGACACAAGAGTATATACAAATGCCACAGAGAAAGATCCCAGCTGGTCATGAAGTTCAAACCCAGAACCTTCTTGCAGTGAGGTGACAGTGAAAACCATTGTACCACCATGCCACCAAGAAGTGTTTAATTACAAAAAGAATTGATCTGAACAATATAGACGCAAGTGTAAAACAGTTACAGTAGATGAATAAGTAGAGTTGGAGCAGGAGCTGGGGTAAACAAGCCAAAACAGGAAGTGTTCATGACAGGACTAAAAGAAACAAGATCAGGTGACACAGGTGGTACCACCAAGTCTAGGGTCAGTGGGAGTCCATAAAAGCTTGAGAAGTCATAACAGGTCCACGACCTGAAAATGAGACACAAACAGGGACTGAGTTGAGGACAGAGACCTGTTGTGTTTTTTTTTTTCTCGTTTCCGTTTCCGGTTGAGAGTACGTTGTGCACGTTCTGGCTGCCGCATCTCACCAGAGCTTTTTTATTTTATTTCTTTTTCTATTTTTTTTTCTGTGTGTTTGTGTAGTTTGATGTTTGTTTGAGTGTTTTGTCCACCGGTTGTGGTGTAGCTCCGGACCCAGTTTTGGGCGTCGGTTCCCTCCAGGCCTTGGTTCGCTGTGGGCGATTCCTGCGCTCCCAGCTATGGACTGCAGTGAGCTCGTTGCTCATTTTACATCGTGGTTGTCCAGCGCTCTGTGCTTTAACACTTGGCATGATGTTCCGAGCGATGTTGCTCGGTGGTGTCGTGGCAGCTGTGCAGGCGGTTTGGGACATACCAGCGCTCTGCGTGGCGGAGCTTCTCTGCTCGCTTTGTGGATCCATGGCGTGGTGTTCGAGCGATGTTGCTCGGTGGTGTCGTGGCAGCTGTGCAGGCGGTTTGGGACATACCAGCGCTCTGCGTGGCGGAGCTTCTCTGCTCGCTTTGTGGATCCATGGCGTGGTGTTCGAGCGATGTTGCTGACGGCGTCACAGCGGCAGTGCTGGAGATGTGGGACTTGTTTTCGTGCGCCTTTTGGTGGGACTGTGGCTGCTACACCACGGGAATTACATCCTGACCCCTACTTGGTGGACTTTTTACTTTTTATTTTTTATTTATTTATTTTTATTATATTTTTATTTATTTATTTTTTCTTTCCTTGTCTATAATTGTAAAGCGTCCTTGGGATTTTTGAAAGGCGCTATATGAATTTAACTTATTATTATTATTATTATTATTATTATTATTATTATTATTATTATTATTATTATTAAGTCAAGTCGTCAGTTTATTTCTATAGCCCTTTTAACAACAGAAATTGTTGTAAAGCAGCTTTACAGAAAAATAAAGACTTTAAACATATGAGCTAATGTCATCCCTAAAAATGTATTTATCCATGATGAGCAAGGCTGTGGTGACGGTGGCAAGGAAAAACTCCCTGAGACAACATGAGGAAGAAACCTTGAGAAGAACTAGACTCAAAAGGGAACCCATCCTCATCTGGTGATAACACATAGTATGATTATAAATAACTCACTTCTATAACAGTGTCCTATTGAGTTACAAAGTACAACTGTGTAACCAGTAAGTTTATGAGAGTTTTAAAATGAAGTCTATTTTTTGAAGTTATTATCTGTTCACCAATGGTAAGTGTAAAACTGTTCATGACAACTGCAGTCCTAACATTATCACGTCAGTTGTAGTCCTCAGCCATCACAGCAAAACTGTAAGAGTCTCAAGCCACCTTCCAAGTGTGACTTTCAACTGTCCATATGAGGCTGTCCACCACAGGAGTGATGTGAAGAGACTCCAGCCAGACGTAGGGCATCAGGATGGATCAGACAGGCCTGGAGAGCAGAAGAGGTCAGCATCACTAGTGTCTTAGGATCTACATGTAACTCGAGAGAGAGACAGAAGGAGAGACAGAGAGAGGGAGGGGGAAGAGAAAGAAACACAGGTTATTAGGTATGCCCATTGTCACCTAATGGTTAAGAACAGCATACATTTTGCACTGAATGCAAGCAGGGACTCTGGCAAGACTAACTATGACAGTGTAACTAAAAGGCAGAGCCAGAAGGTAACACAGACATGAGGGAGCCTTGGGACATAAAGCAGCAACCACTACATTGTCAACAAACCTGAGTGAACATGTGAGAGTGGGGGAGTGGCAGCATCCATACATCCCAGTTTGCCAAAACAATCTATGCCTGAGGACCCTCCCGATCTACTCCTTTATCTCATAAAACTATTAACAAAAGACTTGACAAAAAAAAAGATATGTCTCTTGAGGTTTGGGACAAGGAATAGAATTGAGACTGGAGCTCAGTTGGGTAGCCTAAGGATAGAGTAGATTGGTGGAAGAGGCTGACACAAGGGTGAGAGCAATGACAGTGCCATACTCAATGGGAGGACAGGATCACTTAGACAGAATTGTTGGCAGAGGGTTCTATAAATTTCTGGAACCTGTGAAAAATAAATCACTTTTCTTCTTTTGAAAATGCAACCTTTTCTTTGATGGGTCCCTACACCAAGAAGTCCTGGGTGGTGATTGAGACAACCAGAACTAGTGACCGCAATGACAACCTTTTGACAACAGAAAAGGTTCTGTCTTGGGTCCACTGCATTTTTCTTTATATATGTTAGCTCTGGGTGATATTATTCGTAAACATTGTATTAGTTTCCACTGTTATGCTGATGACACACAGTTGTATGTTTCTGCAAAGCCAGATGAGAGACACCAGCTTAATAGAATTGAGGAATGTGTAAAGGACATTAGACACTGGATGCTTATTAACTTCCTTCTGCTTAACTCTGACAAGACTGAAGTACTTGTACTCGGACCACATGCAGCTAGAAGTAAGTTTTCTGATTCCACAGTAACTCTGGATGGCCTTTCTGTTTCTTCACGTGCAGCAGTAAAAGACCTCAGAGTGATTATTGACCCCAGTCTTTCATTTGAAACTCACATTGATAACATTACCCGGATAGCTTTCTTTCATCTCAGAAATATTGCTAAGATAAGAAATTTAATGTCACTACATGACGCGGAAAAACTAGTTCATGCTTTTGTTACCTCCAGGTTGGATTGTTGTAATGCCTGACTGTCTGGATGTTCCAATAAGTGCATAAACAAGCTCCAGTTAGTTCAAAATGCAGCAGCAAGAGTCCTTACTAGAACTAGAAAATATGACCCCATCACCCCTGTCTTATCCACACTGCATTGGCTCCCAATCAAATTTTGTATTGATTATCTCATCTCATCTCATTATCTCTAGCCACTTTATCCTGTTCTACAGGGTCACAGGCAAGCTGGAGCCTATCCCAACTGACTACGGGCGAAAGGCGTGGTACACCCTGGACAAGTCGCCAGGTCATCACAGGGCTGACACATAGACACAGACAACCATTCACACTCACATTCATACCTACGGTCAATTTAGAGTCACCAGTTAACCTAACCTGCATGTCTTTGGACTGTGGGGGAAACCGGAGCACCCGGAGGAAACCCACGCAGACACGGGGAGAACATGCAAACTCCGCACAGAAAGGCCCTCGCCGGCCACGGGGCTCGAACCCGGACCTTCTTGCTGTGAGGCGACAGCGCTAACCACTACACCACCGTGCCGCCCCGTATTGATTATAAAATATTACTATTGACCTTTAAAGCACTGAATGGTCTCGCACCACAGTACCTGAGTGAACTTCTGCTCCTCTATGACCCGCCACGCCTACTTACTGTAGATCAAAAGGTGCAGGCTATCTGCTGGTACCTTATGTAGTGAAGGCTACATCAGGGGGCGGAGCCTTTTCTTACAAAGCCCCACAGTTATGGAACAGCCTTCCAAGTAATGTTCAGGAATCAGACACAGTCTCAGCATTTAAGTGTAGGCTGAAAACATATCTGTTTAGTCAAGCCTTGTGTTAATGGTGTTTATGAGGTAAAGGTGTAGATCTGGAGGATCCTCAGGCATAGAGTGTTTTGGTAAACTGGGATGTATGGATCCTGTCAGTCCCCCACTCGCTTGCTCACTTGAGTTTGTGGACAGTATAGTGGCTGGCTGCTTTATGTCCCGGGGCTCCTTCATGCCTGTGTTACCTTCTGGCTCTCCCCTTTTAGTTATGCTGTCATAGTTAGTTTTGCCAGAGTCCCTGCTTGTACTCAGTGCAATATGTATATTGTTCCTGCTTATTCAGGTGACATTAGGCATACCTAACAACTTGTGTTTTCTCTCTCTTCCCCCCCATCTGTCCCTCTGAGTTACATGTTGGTCCTGGGATCGAGATGTTGACCTCTTCTGCTCCTTGGACTTGCCTGATCCATCCTGGTGCCCTGTGTCTGGTTGGAGTCTCATCGCATCGCTCCTGTGGAGGATGGCCCCATGTGGACAGTTGAAATTCACACTTAGAAGACGCTCTGGACACTTACAGTAATGCTTTTATGGCTGAGGACTACAGTTGACTTGCTAACTTTAGGACTGCAGTTGTCATGAACAGTTTTCCGTTCAAGTTTCCATCAGTGAAGAGTTTATAACATCAACGAAACTGACTTCATAGGTCATTCCATGCCAAATCAACAAGAGGTTATGCTCGAACATCTCAGATTTCAATGAAATTTGGAGGGCTCAGAGATACTATTAAAATAAGTTAATCCCCAAAACTTGAGCTTCCTATCACCAATAGTTTCACAGATACAGGCATTTGAATTTTTCGATTTTTTTTGTTTTTTGCTCAAAACATACATATTTCAAAGTGCAATATAATCTTTATTATGCAAGATAGAAACCTAAAATTTTACACAGAGAGACTCAATGTCTTGTACTACAAGCTTCAACTTAGAATTTCAATGGTCGTTGTATATTAGATGGTGATTTTAACAAGGAAATTAAAAAGACAAATTTGCATTTTTTGCATTATCCATATTTCATATTTCCAAATTTTTGTTCTGTGTCTCTCAAGTGTTTTTAAACTACAGGGGTTTAAAAAATCCATTTTCACCAAATTCGAATTTTTGATATATTTTCATATAACTGATATTTGAGGGTTAATAAATGCTTCAGTAAGGCTCAAGTAGGTTAGGAGACATGTTTCTTCCTCAATTTTAAATAAAATTTCAATTAATGCTCAGTATTAATTATTTGTTAATTGATTTTAATCTAAGACTGTGTAACATTAGCAATCAATGACCAGCTATTGTGTACCAGTCAACAGCCAGCCTTATCAATATCAACATAGCACAATAGGTGACCTTTGATACCAGAACAGGTGGCTCATATCTTATAGTTTTAGAGTCTGTAAACTGCATACTTGTTCAGATAACATTATATTGCTTGGATTATATTAAATACATTGTAATACAGAGCACTGAGAAAATTTACCAATGTTATTAACTGAATGTGTTTCTTTGCAAGGATTGGATATTTTGAATAGTTGACTAGGGAAATTAATTGTAGTTGCTTTCAATTTGAGATCAGTATAAATGAGTTTGTTCTTAGACATCTAGAAATGGCTGAACTTCCTCCCTGTTCTATACGAATTGGACTAAAGAAAGATTCTGACTGCCATAAACTAACATACAACAGAAATTGTAAGTTAAATACACTCTCTCAGTATAGTTTGGAGCAAAATTTGGAAATATGAAATATGGGTCTTGGGGATTACTGAAAAAATGTACAAGTTCCTAACTGCTATCCCACATTGGATTTCTTGCTACTGAAAATGGCATGTTTTAGAAATTGGCGAATTGCAAAATCCTATTACAGACAAACCAGGAATAGTGGAGACTTGGTAAAACTGAAATTGGTAGATATTTCTGTGTAGATTTGAATAACATTCTTAGTTTAAGCATTACTGCCACAGGCAAGCTTCCAGAATGAGTTAAAAATGCAAATTTGTCTTTTTAATTTCCTTGTTAAAATCACCATCTAATATACAATGACCATTGAAATTCTAAGTTGAAGCTTGTAGTACAAGACATTGAGTCTCTCTGTGTAAAATTTTAGGTTTCTATCTTGCATAATAAAGATTATATTGCACTTTGAAATATGTATGTTTTGAGCAAAAAACAAAAAAATCAAAAAATTCAAATGCCTGTATCTGTGAAACCATTGGAGATAGGAAGCTCAAATTTTGGGGATTAACTTCTTTTAATAGTATCTCTGAGCCCTCCAAATTTCATTGAAATCTGAGATGGTCGAGCATAAATTTGTCAGATATTTGTTGATTTGGCATGGAATGACCCTCATGTTAAAACTGTTAATGTTATAGTCATGTTGTCTGTTGTTGCCCAAATGAGGATGGGTTCCCTTTTGAGTCTGGTTCCTCTCGAGGTTTCTTCCTCATGTCATCTGAGGGAGTTTGTCGCCACAGGCTTGCTCATTGGGGATAGATTAGGGATAAAATTAGCTCGTGTTTTAAGTCATTCAAATTCTGTAAAACTGCTTTGCGACAATGTCTATTGTTAAAAGTGCTATACAAATAAACTTGACTTGACTTGACAACAGGAACAAAGAACAGACAGGATTAGAACCAGGGATAAAAAGAGGACAGGGGCCATTGGAAAGAGACAGTGAGGATCAGTAATAGAGAAGGGATTGATCATGAAAAAGATGGGATCAGGGCTAATAAAGAGACTGCATCAGGAACAATGAAGAGATGGAATCAGGGGCAAGGAAAGATCCAGGAATGGGGCAAAGAATAGAGAGCACTGGGCAGATGAAAGGGAATGAATTTGGCACAATGAAGAGATGGCTTCAGGATCAGTTTTGAAATCATGATGAGTAACAGAGACAGGAGTAGGACCAGGGGTAGTTACTAAGTTGAGATCAAGTGCAATTAAAGTCAGCATCAGACTACACAAATTCAGCCTCATTTTAACATGTTTTTTTCATGGCCAACAAATTTCCAGCATCAGGCCTGAATGTAAACATCAGGAATGAAGAATAGGCCTTGTAGTGTGACATAATGGAAGAACAGCACTGTGCCACAACATCCCTACCCAATGTCGAGCATGTCAGAATTTTTTGTATTTTCTCGCTTCGTTCAACAACTCCTATGATGTTTTCCTTGACGTTCTTTCTGTAGCCATGATTGAAAATTTCTTGACCCTCCTCTACATACAAGGATGTGAACAATGATTGGTTGGGGTAAAGCTTGTAGTGTTGCCAGTGTCATGACCAAGAAATAGCAAGAATTTATGGCACTATGATTGCCTAATCTGACACAGTGACAATAGTGAAAGACAAAAATATGCAGACTGATCCCGGCGTAAGAGGTAGGATTGAGACCAATGACAGGAATGTGATCACGGCAAATAGAATTTGGATCAGAACAAATGAGAGATACAGGATTAGAGCCAGTAACAAAGATAGGCTTGGGGCCAATGAGAGATACAGGATTACGGTCAGTAACAAAGATAGGATAGGAGCCAATGAGAGAGACAGGATCCTATCTAGCTAGTGCTAGAGATAATATCAGAGCCACTGATAGAGATATCTTTATCGACCATTTAGCCTGCCATGGTACTAGCCTCTGCTTTAGCATGAGAAATATGGCCTAATCCAGATGGTCCCCCAAGGCATCCTTGGCATCTTTGCTCTTTTTGGTGGGTTAAACTGTGCTAGGAGAAGTAATTGAATTCTCTCTTGAGCTAAGATCATGGCACCGCCACACTCCCGCTCAATCCCTCAGTTCCTTCAGCTGTTTCAGGAATGTGTATTTCCAGCACATGCTCAGAATATTGTTATGCTTCTCACTTTGCATATGTGTGTTTCTGTTTGTCTCCAGGAATCCTGTCACCTTCACTTCTGTGGACCTGCACACCATCTCCCACCATCTGCAGATGTGCTGTTGCTAACATTGTGATGGTATATAAGGCACAGCCAGAACATCCGTGCTCATTTACTGTCTGCTTTGTGACTTGTGATTTGTGGCTTCTTGACCCTTCTATGACCCTAAGCTTCTTTGTGTGTTCTGAGATTAGCCTCTCCCATTTTGGTTTTGAGTGCCCTGATCTTTGTATATAGATATTTTTATGTAAATATTGTGATTTCTATGAATCACAATTCTATACTAATATCCCCAGAAGCATTTTAGATTGATAGTACTCTTAGTCCCTGGCCTACTGAACCAGTATCAGGATGTATTTATTGATAGAAACTTCAAAGCACTTCTCTGGACACTCTGGACAAGGGGTCTGCCAAATTCTATAAATGTAAATGTAGTGTCCAAGTGTAAGGCTTGGTTGCTATTTTTGTTGGGTGTGGGTGTTAGTCTGTGTTTTTCAGGAGAAAATGAAACATATTTTTGTTTATTTGTATAGTTAAGTGAGTTTTTCTTTGTATAGTTAGTTCAGGTGTTTATTATTTTGAAGTATAGAAAAGCTCTTAGTGCTGCGAGATCAACATATCTCTCCTCCCTAATAGAAGATAACAAAAATAATCCTAGATTCCTATTTAATACTGTAGCAAAATTAACCAGGAATAAGTCCACTATCAACACATGCACACCTGCAGTATGTAGTAGCAACGACTTCATGAATTTTTTTAATGACAAAATTGAGAATATCCGACAAAAAATTCAAACTACTAATTTAAGGTTAGACAATGAAAGTGACCTTGTAGTTAACAATATAACTGTATCAGATCATCAGTTAGAATGTTTTACTCCCCTAAAAGAAACTGAATTACTTTCATTAATCTCTACATCAAAAGCCTCAACTTGCGTACTAGATCCCTTACCGACACATCTATTCAAACAGATAATGCCTGGAGTAATTGAACCGCTTCTAAAAATAATAAATTCTTCTCTTATGATTGGCTATGTACCCAAATCCTTTAAACTAGCAGTTATCAAACCCCTGATTAAAAAACCTGACCTTGATCCCTGTCAGCTGTCCAATTATCGGCCAATATCAAACCTCCCCTTTATCTCCAAGATCCTTGAAAAAGCTGTGGCACAGCAGTTATGCTCATATTTACATAGGAATAACATCCATGAAATGTATCAGTCAGGATTTAGACCCCATCATAGCACAGAGACAGCACTGGTTAAAGTAGTAAACGACCTACTGTTGGCGTCTGATCAGGGCTGTGTCTCGCTACTTGTGTTGCTTGACCTTAGTGCAGCATTTGATACCATTGATCATTCCATTCTTCTGGATAGACTAGAAAATGTTGTGGGAGTTAAGGGAACGGCCCTCTCCTGGCTCAGGTCTTATCTAACTGATCGTTATCAGTATGTCGATATAAATGGTGATATTTCTAGACGTACCGAGGTAAAGTTTGGTGTTCCACAAGGTTCTGTCTTGGGTCCACTGCTTTTTTCTCTATATATGTTACCTCTGGGCGATATTATTCATAAACATTGTATTAGTTTTCACTGTTATGCTGATGACACACAGTTGTATGTCTCTGCAAAACCTGATGAGAGACACCAGCTTAATAAAATTGAGGAATGTGTTAAGGACATTAGACACTGGATGCTTATAAATTTCCTTCTGCTTAACTCTGACAAGACTGAAGTACTTGTGCTAGGACCACATACAGCTAGAAGTAAGTTTTCTGATTACACAGTAACTCTGGATGGCCTTTCTGTTTCTTCACGTGCAGCAGTAAAAGACCTCGGAGTGATTATTGACCCCAGTCTTTCATTCGAAACTCACATTGATAACATCACCCGGATAGCTTTCTTTCATCTCAGAAATATTGCAAAGATAAGAAATTTAATGTCATTGCATGATGCAGAAAAACTAGTCCATGCTTTCGTTACCTCCAGGTTGGATTATTGTAATGCCTTACTGTCTGGATGTTCCAATAAGTGCATAAACAAGCTCCAGTTAGTTCAAAATGCCGCAGCAAGAGTCCTTACTAGAACTAGAAAATATGACCACATCACGCCTGTCTTATCCACACTGCATTGGCTCCCAATCAAATTTCGTATTGATTATAAAATACTACTATTGACCTTTAAAGCACTAAATGGTCTCGCACCACAGTACCTGAGTGAACTTCTGCTCCTCTATGACCCGCCACGCCTACTTAGATCAAAAGGTGCAGGCTATCTGCTGGTACCTCGTATAGTGAAGGCTACATCAGGGGGCAGAGCCTTTTCTTACAAAGCCCCACTGTTATGGAACAGCCTTCCAAGTAATGTTCGGGAATCAGACACAGTCTCAGCATTTAAGTCTAGGCTGAAAACATATCTGTTTAGTCAAGCCTTTTGTTAATGGTGTTTATGAGGTAAAGGAGTAGATCTGGAGGGTCCTCAGACATAGAGTGTTTTGGTAAACTGGGATGTATGGATGCTGTCAGTCCCCACTCGCTTGCTCACTCGAGTTTGTTGACGGTGCAGTGGCTGGCTGCTTTATGTCCCGGGGCTCCCTCATGCCTGTGTTACCTTCTGGCTCTCTCCTTTTAGTTATGCTGTCATAGTTAGTTGCCGGAGTCCCTGCTTGTACTCGGTGCAATATGTATACTGTTCCTACTTATTCAGGTGACATTGGGCATACGTAACCACCTGTGTTTTCTTTCTCTCCCCCCCCCCCCAAATCTGTCCCTCTGAGTTACATGGAGTCAACAGGAAATCTTTTGGTGGAGACGGTGGGGACCTCGACTGGCTATCGTAGCCTGCAGGGAATCGGCCGTCAGACATTCTGTCGCATGTCCCAGACCCGGTGAAATGTAACTGAATTGTCTTGGCCAGGCCTAAGGGTCCCATCTGCATCTCATCATTGCTGAGGAGTGTGCTCCCATCACCCAATCAAGCATCCAGCCAGAGCAGGTCATGATATATTTTTTACCATATTAACATGCCATTGTGCGTCATGCCTGATGTAAAGACTCTCGTCTCTGCGAGCCTACCACACAGATTTAATACTTGTCATTTTTAGGGCATACCTAACAACGTGTTTTCTTTCTCTCTCTCCCCCCCCCCCCATCTGTCCCTCTGAGTTACATGTTGATCCTGGGATTGAGATGCTGGCCTCTTCTGCCCCTCGGACCTGCTTGATCCATCCTGGTGCCCTGTGTCTGGTCGGAGTTTTATCGCCCCACTCCTGTGAAGGACGGCCCCATGAGGACAGTTGAGGGTTATACCTGTTAAAAGTGTTAATATTATAGTCAGGCTGTCTGTTGTTGCCCAAATGAGGATGGGTTCCCTTTTGAGTCTGGTTCCTCTCGAGGTTTCTTCCTCATGTCGTCTGAGGGAGTTTTTCCTTGCCACCGTCGCCACAGGCTTGCTCATTGGGGATAGATTAGGGATAAAATTAGCTCATGTTTTAAGTCGTTCAAATTCTGTAAAGCTGCTTTGCGACAATGTTTATTGTTAAAAGCGCTGTACAAATAAACTTGATTTGATTTGATGATTTGATTTTGGCCTTGTCCAGCCTGATGCAAACCAATGACTCTGGACATATCCATTTCTTACAGTGTCTCTCCATAACCAAGAAATTATTCTTTATTCTTCTACATTTTCTCATCAAATTTGTTCTGTTATTGTCACAGTCCTAGACTGGTACATAACAAAATCTTGAAGATATCCTTAAGTTGTTTCATTGTCCATTCTGCAGGGATTTGGATAGTGGAGGTTACTATGACCCTGTGACAGATTAGTGACCTCTCCAGGGTGTACCCCGCCTCTTACCCAAAGTCAGCTGGGATTGGCTCCAGCTCACCCATAATCCCAACTGAATAAGAGGTATAGGAAATGGATGAATGACGGTCACTGTGGCTGGAGAGGAAACGGTGGTGGTGAATGTGAGAGAGGAAAGAGCTACTGTCAGTCAATCACCTGTCCCAGAGTTAGCTATCACCTTGCTAAAGACTTTTGTTGCTCTTTTTTAACAAAAAGTCATGGCCTAATGCTTAGAGAAGCAGCTTTGGAAACAAGTTAATTTGCCAATTCATGAATGTATGATCATTTCTCAGTGAAGATGATTTAATTAATAACTTGAGCCATAATTTTTTTTAATCAATTTGATGACCTGCATTTGGCCACATGCTTACTAGCATGGAGGGATGTTAAGACCGGTGTCACATCAGCACTGGAGTTTGTTCTGGACTCCGGTTCTCAGACATGGCCACCATGGACCCATACACTATGCTCACTGTCACATTCTCAATAACTGGAGTCCTGATCACACACAACCTTGTGAGGCATATTCTCTGTGGTTTTCTGGTTTTCATTCCTGCTTTGTCAAGTTTTTCAGTTTGCAGATTGGCTGACATTTTGTCCGAATTTGACCACAATTCTTGACCATGTTTGGGAATTGTCTGTCCTGTACTTCAGCTGCAGTTACATCTTCCTCCAGTGTCTGCCTGACTACTCATGTGTGTGTGTGTGTGTGTGTGTGGGGGGGGGGGGGGGGGGGGGGGGGGGGTTTAGTTTGTTCACCAGCACTAAAAGATGTCATTTAATCAACAACTTAAAATGTTGAAATAAATTGTTTCAAATTATTAGCGGCCCAAACACACTTTAGTTATTCAAATAGACGTTTTTAAAATTATTTTTAAAACAAAGCTTTCTGAAATAAATCTGCATTAGTTAACAAGTCCATAACAAACATCCATCCATCCATCCATCCATCCATTTTCTTCCGCTTATCTGAAGTCAGGTCATGATGGCAGCAGGCTAAGCAAGGTTTTCCAGGTGTCCCTCTCCCCAGCAATGATTTCCAGTTCCTCCTGGGGGATCCCAAGACTCTCCCAGGCCAGATGAGATATATAATCTCTCCAGCATGTTCTGGGTCTACCCCGAGGTCTCCTCCCAGTTGGACGTGCCTGGAAAACCTCCAAAGGAAGGTGCCCAGGAGGCATCCTAATCAGATGCCCTAAACACCTCAGCTGACTCCTTTCGACATGAAGGAGCAGTGGCTCTACTCTGAGATCCCTCCAGATGTCTGAGCTCCTCACCCTGTCTCTAAGGGTGAGCCCAGCCACCCTATGGAGAAAGCTCATTTCAGCTGCTTGTATCTGCAATCTCATCCTTTTGGTCACTACCCAAAGCTCATGACCATAGCTGAGGGTTGGAATGTAGATTGACTGGTAAATTGAGAGCTTTGCCTTACAGCTCAGCTCCCTCTTCACCACCATGGACCAGTACAACGCTCGCATTACTGCTGATACTGCCCCAATCCACCTGTCCATCTCACACTCCATTTTACCATCACTCGTGAACAAGACCCGAAGATACTTGAACTCCTTTACTTGGGGCAGCAACTCACTCCCACAGTTTTCCAGTAGAGAACCATGACCTCAGACTTAAAGGTGCTGACTCTCATCCCAGCTACTTCACTCTTGGCTGCAAACCATCCCAGTGCTTGCTGAAGGCCATGATCTGAAAAAGCTAACAGAACCACATCATCTGCAAAGAACAGAGATGCAATTCTGAGGTTCCCAAACTGGATACCCTCCTCACCCCAGCTGCATTTTAAGATCCCATCCATGAATATCACAAACAGGACTGGCAACAAGGGGCACCCTTGGCAGAGTCCAACACCCACTGGAAACGTGTTTGACTTTGTGCCGAGAATTTGAACACAGCTCACACTTTAGTTGTACAAGGACCAGATGGCTTGTAGCAATGGGCCCAATACCCCATACTTTCCCAGTGCTCCCCACAAGAGCCCCCAGGGGACACAGTCATAAGCCTTTTCCAAATCTGCAAAACACATGTAGACTGGCTGGTCATACTCCCAAGAACCCCCCAACAACCCTGTTAGGGTAAAGAGCTGGTCCACCATTCCACAGCCAGTTCAGAATCTGCATAGCTCCTCCTGAATCTGAGGTTCGACAATTGGTCTGAGCCTCCTTTCCAGCACCCTAGTTTATTCCATAGGGAACAATTGCTGTAAAATACATACATTGACAATGTGCCTGAATATAAAGTGACTTAGCTCATAATCTTTAATACTTTTTCATACAAACAGTGGAAAAAAGGCAAACACAGGACTGTGTACAATATTTTGTGTGTTTGTGTTACAAAGTACTGAATTTTTGTTGCATTGTCAAAGCAAATAGAGAACCTCTTCCAAAATGTGTTTGTTTGTTTGTTTGTTTGTTTGTTTGTTTGTTTGTTTGTTTGTTTGTTTTTTAATGAATTAGTACAACCCCGATTCCAAAAAAGTTGGGACAAAGTACAAATTGTAAATAAAAACAGAATGCAATGATGTGGAAGTTTCAAAATTCCATATTTTATTCAGAATAGAACATAGATGACGTATCAAATGTTTAAACTGAGAAAATGTATCATTTAAAGAGAAAAATTAGGTGATTTTAAATTTCATGACAACAACACATCTCAAAAAAGTTGGGACAAGGCCATGTTTCCCACTGTGAGACATCCCCTTTTCTCTTTACAACAGTCTGTAAACGTCTGGGGACTGAGGAGACAAGTTGCTCAAGTTTAGGGATAGGAATGTTAACCCATTCTTGTCTAATGTAGGATTCTAGTTGCTCAACTGTCTTAGGTCTTTTTTGTCGTATCTTCCGTTTTATGATGCGCCAAATGTTTTCTATGGGTGAAAGATCTGGACTGCAGGCTGGCCAGTTCAGTACCCGGACCCTTCTTCTACGCAGCCATGATGCTGTAATTGATGCAGTATGTGGTTTGGCATTGTCATGTTGGAAAATGCAAGGTCTTCCCTGAAAGAGACGTCGTCTGGATGGGAGCATATGTTGCTCTAGAACCTGGATATACCTTTCAGCATTGATGGTGTCTTTCCAGATGTGTAAGCTGCCCATGCCACACGCACTAATGCAACCCCACACCATCAGAGATGCAGGCTTCTGAACTGAGCGCTGATAACAACTTGGGTCGTCCTTCTCCTCTTTAGTCCGAATGACACGGCGTCCCTGATTTCCATAAAGAACTTCAAATTTTGATTCGTCTGACCCCAGAACAGTTTTCCACTTTGCCACAGTCCATTTTAAATGAGCCTTGGCCCAGAGAAGACGTCTGCGCTTCTGGATCATGTTTAGATTCAGCTTCTTCTTTGAACTATAGAGTTTTAGCTGGCAACAGCGGATGGCACGGTGAATTGTGTTCACGGATAATGTTCTCTGGAAATATTCCTGAGCCCATTTTGTGATTTCCAATACAGAAGCATGCCTGTATGTGATGCAGTGCCGTCTAAGGGCCCGAAGATCACGGGCACCCAGTATGGTTTTCCGGCCTTGACCCTTACGCACAGAGATTCTTCCAGATTCTCTGAATCTTTTGATGACATTATGCACATTTGATGATGATATGTTCAAACTCTTTGCAATTTTACACTGTCGAACTCCTTTCTGATATTGCTCCACTATTTGTCGGCGCAGAATTAGGGGGATTGGTGATCCTCTTCCCATCTTTACTTCTGAGAGCCGCTGCCACTCCAAGATGCTCTTTTTATACCCAGTCATGTTAATGACCTATTGCCAATTGACCTAATGAGTTGCAATTTGGTCCTCCAGCTGTTCCTTTTTTTGTACCTTTAACTTTTCCAGCCTCTTATTGCCCCTGTCCCAACTTTTTTGAGATGTGTTGCTGTCATGAAATTTCAAATGGGCCAATATTTGGCATGAAATTTCAAAATGTCTCACTTTCGACATCTGATATGTTGTCTATGTTCTATTGTGAATACAATATCAGTTTTTGAGATTTGTAAATTATTGCATTCCGTTTTTATTTACAATTTGTACTTTGTCCCAACTTTTTTGGAATCGGGGTTGTATGCTGGTATTTTTAAGGCATTTGTAATAAATTATTTCAGCTTATATTTCATGAAAAAAACCGCTGCACAAACACTGTCACCCTTCCTTTCGAAAGCTAATGATATTATGAATTCATGAAGTGCAAAATAATATACAATGTATTAATAATAGTTTGCGTATACAAATAATACAACTATTATGGTGACAGTGAATATATAACTGCGCACACACACACACACACACACACACACACACACACACACACACACACACACAGTAGCCCTAACTAGATGTGAAAGAGAGGATAATTTGCCTCCCACATGTGCACTCACTTGGCACGTGTGATTGTCTCCCACACACTGGCTATTGTTTGAAAGCTGATCAGAAACCTATACACTTTCACATGGTCTCCCTCATTTCATGTTCTCTCTCTCTCTCTTTTATATCTCCTTCTCTCTCCTCCTACGTTCTTCCTCGTTTATTTCAAGCCTCTCCGATGTGCTCAGACCAATTTTATCTCCTTCTCTTGTCACTAAGATAAGGTTCCTGTTCCTTCTCTCTCTCTCTCTCTCTCTTTGCTCCCTGACTCTCTGACTCCATCTAACTCGAATAAGCCCTTTTAGAATTAGTACAAAAGGCTAGAGAATGTTATTTTGTCTTCAGTGTTTCTCCCCTAATGTTTTCTAACCTAATGTTACCAATATGTTTTCTGTACTATATAACTAGATGTAATATCTAGTTATATAGTAGTATTTCTGATATAGAATGTTGTACTTTTTGTACCCCTGGCCCATATTCAAATTTAGAAACTTTTCGTGAATATATATAGTCCTGTGCACAAAATTGAAAAAAAAAATAGATTTGTTATCGATTTTTATTTGGTGACTTCTACATTATCACATCAATTAAAAAACGTTTAGATTACACACATTACTATTCAGCACAAAAGTAAATGTGACAGAAAAATGTTTGTATGTCAGTAAAGAAAGCAGCGTATTATGTAAGAGGATACTTTTCTGACAAAAACATAATGAAGGCTGCTGGGTTTTGCTGCAAAAATAAGAAGCGATTGTGACAGTTAAAGTGTCCAGAAGAACTGTGGCTGGTTCTGCAAAATGCTCAGTAAAACCTACAGCTCATTTCCTTATAAAACTGCACTAATTGGACATGAGATTACTGTTGTTTTTGTTTGTTTGTTTGTTTGTTTGTTTGTTTGTTTGTTTGTTTGTTTGTTTGTTTTTAAGCAAAGGATCATCACACTTTGTTTCATTTATTACTGCTGACTGATCTTTATTAACTCCACCAACTGTATTGGAAGTGGTTATGTTTTTGCGTTTGTTTGTTTGTTTGTTTGTTTGTTTGTTTGTTTGTTTGTTTCCAACATAGCTCAAAAATTAGTGAACGGATTTTGATGAAATTTAGAGGAAAGGTAAGTCATGGGCCAAGGAACAACTGATTACCTCGCCCGCGATGGAGTAAGCAGGGTGAGATATTGTACTCTGTGTGGTTTGTTTGTTTGTTTGTTTGTTTGTTTGTTTGTTTGTTTGTGTCTGTTAACAATCTAGCATCTAGACGGTTGCACCAATTGACTTCAAATTTTCAGGGTAGGTGTGCAATGGTCTGTAGGTTACCTGATTAAACTTTGGGGTAATCAGGTCAAGGTGAAGGTCAAAGTCACTGGAAAGGTCAACCTTTTGGTCAAAATAACATGTTTTCCATTATAACTCAAAAACGGTTGCCAATATACAGATTATGAGCATATAGGAACTCCCATATGGCCTTTCATTTGGCATCATGATCTTTGACCTTGAGTGACCTTGAAAGGTCAAACTCAAGGTCACGGAATTTCAGAGGGCTGTAACTTGAAAACGGTTGATGGTAGACAGATATTTACCATTATCAACTTATAGGAAGTTCCATATGGGCTTTCATTTGGCACCATGACCTTTGACCTTGTATGACTTTGAAATGTCAAACTCAAGGTCATGGATTTTCATAGGACTATAATCTGACAGCTGATGATTGAAAAATATTACCATTATCAACATATAGGTATAAAATAAGTGCTGCTGGGTGAGGTTTGTTTTGCCTGGAAACACTTGTTAGATTTTGAAGTAAATCAGGATATGTATGTGGAGCCAGGATTTTTTTTTCTTTTCCCAACATGACTCAAAAAGTAGGAAACAGATTTGGATGAAATTTGGTGGACAGTTTTAGTATTATCCAATGTTCAAGTGATTTGATTTTGATGTCGATGTTGATAATATGTGGCTTTGTGGTGGTATGAACTCTACCAAGTGCCCTTCTAGTCTTAATAATATTTTTTTAAATATAGAACAGGGTCAGAAAATTAGCAGGGGGCTGTGGAATTTGTGGCGGTGAAGCTGCAGCAGCACACCAAAGGTGTGCTAATGTTAGAGGTGTCTGGGGGTATGCCCCCCCAGAAAATTTTGGAATTTACATGCCTTCTGGTGGCTTCTGGTGCATTCTCAGCTAATAAATTACTAATCATTTCGCTGTAAAATACTTGCAAAATATGTATGAAATTTCCCTCCAGATGTGTGTGTGCTTGGCTTTCTGTTACCCTCTGTAGTATACTGCCTGGATCTGTAACATAACTACATATGATATGGCATGGTCACATGGTCTGGCTCAGCCAATCGGAGCGTAAGAATCAATAAACAAATATGTTGTTGCTTCCGGTCATGCTAGATCCAAATTAAAGACAATTTTGTGGTGGAATAATTGGATTTGCATCAAATTATGGGTAGCGGAGACAATATAAAATCGCTTGAATGTTGAAAGTCAAGGTTTTTTTTTTTTGGGGGGGGGTCTGGGATTGTTAATCAAAAGTTAATTCATGGATGAGTTTCTTGCCTTCTTAATGCATCTGAGATAAACAGTCAATAATAAACAAGCTAAGCTAAGTAAAGAGAAACGACATCTGTCATTACTTTAAGACATGAAGTGACTTTTAATTAATAAAAATGAAGAAAAAAAACACTGAATTAGAAGGTGTGTCCAAACTTTTGACTGGTTCTGTATGCAAAAGAAATGTTATTGGTCACTGGCTATGATGGACCCTAATAATATATTAATTAATGCTAAAATTAATTAATAATTGGTATGAAATGTTCCATTTCAATTGTGACTTTAATGTGCATGTTCAGTAGTGAGGTACTTTGTTTGTAGTCTTATGTTAACAGTGTGTATGATGTCACACACTGCTCCTGGAAGTACTGGATGACTTGTGCCAAGATTTCCATTATCTGTTATTACAAGACAAATGTTGATGTTGACTTATCTTCAGTTAAAAAATAAAATGGAATTATGCTCAGAACAAAAAAAAAAAAAATTATGCCAAGATAATGTTCCAGTGATTCAGAATAAGCAACAAAGGTATGGCTCTGTACAGGACAGAATTTTGAAACAGTATGGCTCCTGTTCAGTGCTTCTACATGGAGAAGGTTTATTCCCAAATGTAGCTTTAATAAAATAGACAAAAGAAACAGGATAAGATGGAATAAACTGGAGTGTGCAGGACTGTGTGCTTGTCAGAAATTTTATTCCAATTGTACACTTGGGATACATAAACATGCACATCTATCCGATGGCTTTCATAAAAACAGTTCATTTGGAATCGCTTGTCAGACTGAATTCATTTGGAATGAATTGCGAATTGAATGTGAAATTGTGTATATACGCATAGCTAGTGTGAGTTGGGGTCACGATGGAATCTTCTTCTTCTTGGCTGCTCCCGATTAGGGGTCGCCACAGTGGATCTTTCATCTCCATTGCTCCCTGTCTTCCGCATCCTTCTCTACCACACCTGCCACTTTCATGTCCTCTCTCACCACATCCATGTATCTCCTCTTTGGTCTTCCTTGTTTTCGTTTGCCTGGCAGCTCCATCCTCAACATTCTCCTTCCCACATGCTCTGCATCTCTTCTCAGGATGTGCCCATACCATCTCAGTCTCATCTCTCTTAGCTTAATTCCCAAGCTCTCCACATGTGCTGTCCCTCTGATGTGCTCGTTCCTTATCCTGTCCAACCTCCCATCGCAAAGCTTAACATCCTCAACTCCGCCACCTCCAACTTTGCCTCCTGTCTCTTCATTAAGGGTACGGTCTCCAATCCATACATCACAGCTGGTCTCACTACTGTCTTATACATCTTACCTTTCACTTTTGCTGGGACTTTCCTATCACAAATGACTCCCGAAATCCTTCTCCAACTGCTCCACCCTGTCTGCACTCTCTCATCTCACTATCGCAGCCCCCATTTTCCTGCACAGTTGACCCCACGTACTTGAAATCACCAACTTTCTTTACGTCTACTCCTTGCATCTTCATTACACTCTCATCCCCATTCTCATTGATGCACATGTATTCTGTTTTGCTCCTGCTCACCTTCATTCCTCTTTGTTCCAATGCATACCTCCATCTCTCCAAACCCAACTCAACCTCCTTTCTACTTTCACCACATATCACAATATCATCTGCAAACATCATGTTCCATGGTGACTCTTGCCTCACTTCGTCCGTCAAGCTATCCATCACTATGGCAAACAAGAAAGGACTCAAAGCAGATCCTTGATGGAGTCCCACCTTCACGCTGAACCATTCAGTCGTTCCAACTGCACACCTCACTGCTGTTTCACTGTTCTCATACATGTCCTGCACCACTCTAATATACTTCTCATTCACTCCACACTTACTCATACAATGCCATAACTCATCTCTCGGCACTCTATCGTATGCCTTCTTCAGGTCTACAAACACACAATGTAGCTTTCTCTGGCCTTCCCTGTACTTCTCCATTAACATTCTTAAAGCAAAAATTGCATCCGACGTGCTCTTCCTTGGCATAAACCCATACTGCTGTTCACAGATTGCTACCTCTCTTCTCAATCTCGCCTCCAATACCCTTTCCCATAGCTTCATGGTGTGGTTCATCAATTTTATTCCTCTGTAATTACTGCAGCTCTGTACATCTCCCTTATTCTTGTATATTGGGATTAGCACACTCTCCATTCATTTGGCATTTTCTCATTCTCTAGGATCTTATTAAACAAACAATCTCATTAGGAACTCCACAGCCATCTCACCCAAACATCTCCAAGCCTCAATCGGGATACCATCTGGTCCGACTGCTTTTCCAGTCTGCATTCTTGTCATGGCTGCCCTCACCTCATCCTTACTAACCAACTCTGCTTCCTGATTTGCTGTCTCTAATGAACCTGACCTTTTCTCTCTTGGATTCTCCTCATTTAATAAATCCTCAATGTACTCTTTCCACCTTCTTAATACACTCTCTTTGTTTGTCAGCACATTTCCATTTACATCTTTCATCACTCTTACCTGCTGTACATCCCTCGCTTCCCTGTTTCTCTGCCTAGCTAGTCTGTACAGGTCTTTCTCTCCTTCTTTGGTCTCCAGTCTTTTGTACAACTCCTGGTATGCATCTGCTTTCGCCTTCACTACCGCTCTTTTTGCCTTCTGTCTCGTCTCTCTGTATAACAGCTTGCTTTCCTCATCTCTCTGCTCATCCCAATTCTTCTTTGCTAGCCTCTTCTCTTTTATAATTTCCTGCACTTCTTTGTTCCACCACCATGTCTCCTTGTCTTCTTTCCTCCTTCCCAATGACCACCCTAGCACCTTCCTTGCTGCCTCTCTTACTAGTACAGCAGTAGTATTCCAATCTTCTGGCAGACTTCCATTACCACTCAATGCTCGTCTAATTTCTTCCCTAAACTCCTTCTGATGTTCAACCTCTTTTAGTTTCCACCACTTAATCTTCAGCTCCACTATTTCATACTTCCTCTTTTTCACTTTCAAGCTCATCCTGCACACGACCACTTGATGTTGTCTAGCTACACTCTCCCCTGCCATCACTTTACAGTCTCCAATCTCCTTCAGGTTACCCCTTCTGCAGAGTATGTAGTCCACCTGTGTAGATCTTCCTCCACTCTTAAACGTCACCCTGTGCTGCTCTTTCTTCTCAAAGTATGTGTTGACTATTGCCAAATTCACCCTCTTTGAAAAATCAACCACCATTTGCCCTTCCACATTTCTCTCTTACACCATATCTGCCCATCATGTCCTCATCTCCTCTGTTTCCCTCGCCAACATGTCCATTGAAATCTGCTCCTATCAGCATGCACTCCTCCCTCAGTATACTTTCTACCACTTCATCCATCTTTTCCCAGAAAGACTCTTTCTCTTCATTCTCACATCCAACCTGTAGGGCATACACACACACACACACACACACAACATTGATTACCACTCCGTGAATCTCCAACTTCATGCCTATCACTCTTGATGTGAAGAGGATACCCTCTTCACATCAATCACACTGTTGATCAACTCTCCCCTCAAAACAATACCAACACCATTTCTCTTTCCATCAACTCCATAATAAAACAACTTGCATCCATCTCCAATGTTCTTGGCCTTGCTTCCTTTCCACCTCGTCTCCTGCACACACAAAATGTCCAACTTCCTTCTTTCCATCATACCGTACCTCCTAACTCTCTTGATCTGCCAGTCAATGTTCCCACATTCAGTGTTCCTACCCTCAATTCTAAGCTCCTTCCCTTCCATCTTTCACGATCTCTCCTAACACGCCTCCCCCCTTTCTTTCTCCTTCTCTGTTTTGGTGCAACAGTAGCACACTTTCCACTGGCACCCTGTTGATCAACAGTACCAGAGGTGGTCATTGTTAACCCGGGCCCCGACTGATCCGGTATGGAATTTCTCTTTTCATTCCGCATGTTAGATTTGGCACAGTTTTATGCCGGATGCCCTTCCTGATGCAACCCTCTCCAATTTATCCGGGCTTGGGACCATCACCAAGAGTACGCTTATGCACCCCCAGTGGCTGGATTGAGGTCATGATGGAATAATAACTCTATAATCCTCACATTATCATGCAAGAACTTAATTGTAATCATAAAGCTTCAGTTAAAAACTGCATAAGATTGAGTGTAAATAAAAGTATTATTATTAAATAAGAGTATCAGGAAAAGTAAATATGTTCTATGTTTTTGTCTAATTAATACGTTCATAAAATATTCTTATTATTTACCAGCTGGCAGACTGGAAAGTCAAACTCTCCAGCTTCTGGGTTTTTTTGTTTGTTTGTTTTGGTTTTTTTTTTTTTTCATTTTTGCATTTGAAGAGAAAATAAGCAGATATCAGAAATAATAAAAATTAACCCAGAAAAACAAATAAATTAAACAAATAAAAAAAGACCAAATATAATCTAATGTTGCTGACATTAAAGCTGTGTTAGGACTAGGACTGTTTTGGCCTCTAGAGGCCGCTGTTATTTCCTTTTCATGTCGTGTTTATTTTGGCCTCTAGAGGCCGCCACTGTTCCTGTGTCTTGTGTTTGTGTTAATTGCCTAATTATCTTCACCTGTGTCCTTAATTAGTTTGTCTATTTATACCCCTGAGTTCAGTCCTCTTGTCACGGAGTCTTTGTGCTGTTATGTTTATCTCCAGTTTCCTTTGTACTGTGTTTTTTTGATCTTCTTAGCTTTTGTATTTTTGCACTTTGCTTTTCTTTTGGATTACACTCTTTGGTTTTTTTTGTCTTTTGTTTTGCCCTGTATATAGTGTATATAGTTTAAATAAACCTTTTTGATTCTTTTTCTACTTCCGCCTCACGCCTCTGCATTTGAGTCATCCCCCTGGTGGCCTAGTGGGGGTTTGCTGGATCATCACACCAACGAACCAGGTTCGAATCCCAGCAAAACCCTAACAGAAAGACTCCGTCATGACCGACTCAGCAGAGGCTGCTTCAACTGTCTACCCGGCCAACCTTCAGGGAATTATGGCAGCTTTGACACGCTTCGGAGCAACCATGGACGCTCATGGACGTACGCTCACCAGCCAACGTGAGGCCCTCGCTCGCCACGAGGAACTGCTTCAGCAAATTGGGAAAACCCTGGCACAGCTGACATCTCTGCCTGCATCTCCTGCTCCTGATCCAGTTCCTGCTCCTGATCCAGCTCCCACTCCTGCTCCAGTGCCTCCTGCAATGCTGCCTTCTTCACCTCGCGAACCCAGCCTTCCTGCACCACAGAGGTATGACGGCAAGCACAGTGAGTGCCGAGAGTTCCTTACCCAGTGTCAACTCACCTTTGAGCTTCAGCCTACCACCTACACTACGGATCGCCGCAAGATTGCCTTTGTGATCACCTTATTAGCTGGTAAGGCGCGAGCCTGGGCTACTGCTATCTGGCAAAGACAGGGACCTGAGTGCTTTGATTTCCAGCTGTTTTCTGAAGAGATGCTTCGGGTCTTCGATCAGGCAGACATCAGTACCGACGCAGCCCGAAAGCTCATGTCCATCCGGCAAGGAGGAAGCGTCGCAGATTACGCCATCTCGTTCCGAACACTCGCAGCAGTAAGTGGATGGAACGAGACTGCCCTGGTGTCAGCCTTCCACCATGGTCTGTCTGACCCCATCAAGGACGGTCTGGCCTCTATTGGATGCCCAAGTGACCTCGAAACCCTCATCTCACATGCTATTCGTCTGGACAACAGGATGAGAGAACGCCACCAAGCCTTGAGCCCCCCCAGCCTCCCTACCTCTACCTGGAGACCATCTACCTCCTTCAGTGACTGTCCAGAACCCATGCAAGTGGGTCGTACTCGCCTCTCCGCATCTGAGAGGGAGCGCAGAAGGAGGGACAAGTGCTGCATCTACTGTGGCAAACCTGGTCACTTCCGAGCATCATGTCCCGAACTCTTGGGAAAAGGACCGCCCCGTCCAGCCGAGGGAGGGTTGTGACGGGGCCTACCCTCTCTCCCGGACTCCCTGGCCAAGGAATCTACATCCCGGTCTCCATCTCCTGGGGTGAGTCTGTCCACTCTTGTCAAGCTTTGATCGACTCAGGGGCGGCTGGGAACTTTATGGATATTCACTTCGCCCAAAGCATCAATATTCCGACTGCACCTCTTGAAGTCCCACTGTCTGTGTCTGCCCTCGATGGCCAAGCGTTAGGTGATGGAAGAGTCACCCAAGTTACTTCTCCAGTTTTCCTCCAGTCTCAAGGTCACAAGGAAGAAATATCCCTGCACCTGATTCCTTCACCTGAGTTCCCAGTTATTCTAGGCCTTCCTTGGCTTACTCGCCACAACCCTCGCATAGACTGGGTAACAAGCCAGGTTGTGGAATGGGGCCCTGCATGCCATGCCTCTTGTCTGCTCTCTAGCTCTCCTGTGTCTCCTGCCGAGCCCCCTGATCTCACCGAGTTATCTCAAGTTCCCACAGAGTACTGGGATCTCAAGGAGGTATTCAGCAAGAGCAGGGCCGCCGTTCTTCCTCCGCACCGGGCCTACGACTGTGCCATCGACTTGCTCCCTGGGACTACCCCTCCTCGTGGCAGACTGTTTTCACTCTCTCAGCCAGAACGCAAGGCCATGGAGGAATACCTCAAAGATGCCCTGGTCTCTGGGTTTATTCGACCCTCCACTTCACCTGCTGGAGCCGGCTTCTTCTTTGTCGGCAAGAAGGATGGGGGGCTCCGACCATGTATTGATTACAGGGGCCTGAATAAGATCACTGTGCGCAACCGATATCCCCTTCCGCTGATGTCCACAGCTTTCGACCTGCTCCAAGGCGCCACCGTCTTCACCAAGTTGGACCTACGGAACGCATACCACCTCATCCGTATCCGACAGGGAGACGAGTGGAAGACTGCCTTTAACACCCCGTCTGGGCACTACGAATACCAGGTGATGCCCTTCGGACTCACCAACGCACCAGCTGTTTTTCAGGCCCTAATCAACGACGTCTTAAGGGACATGATTAACCTATACGTTTTTGTCTACCTCGATGACATCCTTATCTTTTCCAAGACCGTGCAGGAGCACCGCCACCATGTCCGCCAGGTTCTCCAGAGGCTGCTACAGAACAATCTGTTCGCCAAGGCCCAGAAATGCGAATTTCATGTTCCCGAGGTCTCCTTTCTGGGATTTATTGTACGGACAGGCCAACTCCAAATGGACCCTGCCAAGACCCTGGCCGTCCGGGATTGGCCTACTCCCAAGTCCGTTAAGGAGGTTCAGCGGTTCTTAGGATTCGCTAACTTCTACCGCAAGTTCATCAGGAACTTCAGTTCTGTGGCAGCACCCATGTCAGACCTCACCAAAGGGACAGGTGGATCTTATGGCTGGTCTCCTCAGGCAGAAAAGGCGTTCAAAGACCTCAAGGACCGCTTCTGCACGGCACCCATTCTGGTTCTCCCGGACACCTCCCAACCATTCATCGTGGAGGTGGACGCCTCGGACAGTGGTGTCGGCGCGGTGCTCTCTCAACGTTCGGAAGGAAAGCTGCACCCCTGCGCTTACTTCTCCCACCGCCTGAGTCCTGCTGAGTCCCGGTACGATGTGGGGGATCGAGAACTGCTAGCGGTCAAACTGGCCCTTGAGGAGTGGAGGCACTGGCTGGAGGGAGCACAACATCCATTCCTGGTTTGGACTGACCACAAGAACCTGGAGTACCTCCAGCAAGCCAAGAGACTGAACCCTCGACAGGCTAGGTGGGCCCTGTTTTTCAGTCGATTTGACTTCACCCTCTCATACCGCCCCGGCTCCAAGAACACCAAACCTGACGCACTGTCCAGACTGTTCTCTGCCACTAACAGGGAGAATGAAGTCGGGCCTATTATCCCTGTGTCCCGGATTGTGGCCCCTGTCCGCTGGGGTATTGAGGAGGCTGTCCGACGAGCCCAACGCCAGGACCCCGGTCCTGGGACGGGGCCACCAGGCCTCTTGTACGTCCCACATCAAGCCCGGGCCAAGGTTCTCCAGTGGGGTCACTCTTCCCCTCTCACCGCCCACCCGGGAGCTCGGAGGACCCTGGACTTCCTGAAAAGACGCTTCTGGTGGCCTAACATGGAGCAGGAAGTAAGGTCATTTGTCCTGTCCTGTGAGGTTTGCACCAGAACCAAGAACCCACGACAGCGTCCCCAGGGTCTCCTGCATCCTCTGACCATTCCCCGGCGTCCCTGGTCCCACGTGGCAGTCGACTTTATCACGGGTCTCCCTGAGTCACAAGGTAACACGGTCATTTTGGTCTTAGTTGACAGATTCTCCAAGGCCTGCCGCTTCATACCACTGTGCAAACTCCCCTCTGCTCTTGAAACTGCGAAACTTTTGTTTAATCATGTCTTCCGAGTCTTTGGTCTTCCACAGGACATCGTCTCAGACCGAGGGCCCCAGTTCTCCTCCCGAGTGTGGCACGGGTTCTGCAAGGTCATCGGAGCCACTGCCAGCCTCTCCTCTGGGTTTCACCCACAGTCCAATGGTCAGACGGAGAGGCTCAACCAGGACCTGGAAACCACCCTGCGAGGCCTGGCTATGGATAACCCGACATCGTGGAGCACCTGGCTGCCATGGGCGGAGTACGCCCACAACACCCTGCAGTCATCGGCCACCAAGCTGTCGCCATTCCAGTGCCAATTCGGGTTCCAGCCACCTCTGTTCCCGGACCAGGAGGAGGACGCGGGGGTGCCCTCGGTCAACCAATATGTGAGACGGTGTCGCAAGACCTGGAGCAAGGTCAGGAAGACCCTCATACAGACCTCCAGAACCAACCAGACTCAGGCCAACCGCCATAGAAGACCTGCACACGCTTTCCGCCCTGGGCAGCGTGTTTGGCTGTCCACTAAGGACCTTCCACTGCGGGTGGAGAACCGCAAGCTTGCTCCTCGCTACATTGGCCCCTTCAAGGTGGTGCGCAGGGTGAACCCTGTCTCCTACCGGCTCCAGTTGCCCCGGACTCTGAGGATCAACCCCACTTTCCATGTTTCCCTGTTACGGCCCGTACTGACGTCTACGTATGCCCCTGCCCCTAGGAACCCCCCACCCCCCCGCATCTTCCAGGGGCAGACTGTGTTCACTGTGAATCGCCTGCTTGACTCCCGCCGGGTCCGCGGCGGGTTGCAATATCTGGTGGACTGGGAGGGCTATGGTCCTGAGGAGCGCTGCTGGGTTCCTGCTCGGGATGTCCTTGATAAAGAACTATGTCGGGACTTCCATTCGGCCCATCCGGATCGCCCTGGGAACGTCAGGAGACGCTCCTAGAGGGGGGGGTCCTGTTAGGACTAGGACTGTTTTGGCCTCTAGAGGCCGCTGTTATTTCCTTTTCATGTCGTGTTTATTTTGGCCTCTAGAGGCCGCCACTGTTCCTGTGTCTTGTGTTTGTGTTAATTGCCTAATTATCTTCACCTGTGTCCTTAATTAGTTTGTCTATTTATACCCCTGAGTTCAGTCCTCTTGTCACGGAGTCTTTGTGCTGTTATGTTTATCTCCAGTTTCCTTTGTACTGTGTTTTTTTGATCTTCTTAGCTTTTGTATTTTTGCACTTTGCTTTTCTTTTGGATTACACTCTTTGGTTTTTTTTGTCTTTTGTTTTGCCCTGTATATAGTGTATATAGTTTAAATAAACCTTTTTGATTCTTTTTCTACTTCCGCCTCACGCCTCTGCATTTGAGTCATCCCCCTGGTGGCCTAGTGGGGGTTTGCTGGATCATCACACCAACGAACCAGGTTCGAATCCCAGCAAAACCCTAACAAGCTGAACAGCAGCACAATGTAAAGTCAGAGGTTATGAGAGATGTAGCTGAAAGTCAAGTGTTTAAAACCTAAATGCTAGCAACACACCCACCCACCCACACACACACACGTTTGTTTCACTATCCTCGTGAGGACCTTCCATTGACATAATTATTAATGCAGTTAATTAATGCTTTACTGCACCTCAACCTAACCCTAACCTCAGAAATGAAAAGGAAATTATTTATTTATGTAGTTATTTCTCATCTCATTATCTCTAGCCGCTTTATCCTGTTCTACAGGGTCGCAGGCAAGCTGGAGCCTATCCCAGCTGACTACGGGTGAAAGGCGGGGTACACCCTGGACAAGTCGCCAGGTCATCACAGGGCTGACACATAGACACAGACAACCATTCACACTCACATTCACACCTACGCTCAATTTAGAGTCACCAGTTAACCTAACCTGCATGTCTTTGGACTGTGGGGGAAACCGGAGCACCCGGAGGAAACCCACGCGGACACGGGGAGAACATGAAAACTCCGCACAGAAAGGCCCTCGTCGGCCACGGGGCTCGAACCCAGACCTTCTTGCTGTGAGGTGACAGTGCTAACCACTACACCACCATGCCGCCCTTGTTTTATTGTGGCACAAACAATAATTAAGATGAAAAAACATAAATCTGTAGTGTGTGTAGGTATTCACCCCCCAAAGTCAATACTTTGTAGAGCCACCGTTTGCTGCAATTATAGCTGCAAGTCTCTTGGGGTATGTCTCTATTAGCTTAGCACATCTAGCCACTGGGATTTTTGCCCATTCCTCAAGGCAAAACTGCTCCAACTTCTTCAAGTTTGATGGGCTATGTTGGTGTACAGCAATCTTCAATTTACTATGCCACAGTTTCTCAATTGGCTTGAGGTCTGGGCTTTGACTAGACCATTCCAAGACATTTAAATGTTTCCCTTTAAACCACTCAGTGTTGCTTTAGCAGTTTAGGGTCATTGTCCTGCTGGAACATGAACCTTCATCCCATTCTCAAACCTCTGGCTGACTCAAACAGGTTCTCCTCCAGAATTGCCCTGTATTTAGTGCCATCCATCTTTCCTTCAGTCCTGACCAGCTTTTCTGTCCCTGCAGATGAAAAACATCCCCACAGCATGATGCTGCCACCACCATGTTTCACTATAGGAATGGTGTTCTCAGGGTGATGGATTTGCGCCAGTTTTAGTCTCATCTGACCAGAGAATCTTCTTTGATGCATTTGGGGAGTCTGCCACATGCTGTTGGGCAAACTCCAAATGCATTTTCTTTCGCAATAGCTTTTTTCTGGCCACTCTTCCATAAAGTCCCACTCTGTGGAGTGTAGGGCTTAAAGTCATCCTATGGACAGATACTCCCATCTCCACTATGGATTTTTGCAGCTCCTTCAGTGTTATCTTTGTTGTATCTCTGATTAATGCCCTCCTTGCCCAGTCTGTGAGTTTGGGTGGGTGGGGCCTTCTCTTGTCAGGTTTGTCATGGTGCCATATTCTTTCCATTTTGCTCTAATGGATTTAATGGTGCTCTGTGGGATATTCAAAGTTTGGGATATATTTTATAACCCAACTCTGATCTACACTTCACAACTTTGTCTCTGACCTGTTTGGAGGCTCCTTGGTTTTCATGTTGATTGCTTAGTAGTGTTGCAGAGTCAGGGTCCTTCCAGAACAGGTTGATTTATACAGACATCATGTGACAGATCATGTGACACTTTGATTGCACACAGGTGGATCTTAATCAACTAATTATGTGACTTATGAAGTGAATTGGTTGGACCAGCTCTTATTTAGGAGTTTCATATGAAAGGGGGTGAATACCTATGCACACTCCAGATTTCTGTTTTTTTCATCTTAATTATTGTTTGTGTCACAATTTAAAATAAAAAAACAAGTTTTCACCTTTAAAGTGGTAGGCATGGTGTGTAAATCAAATGGTGCTAACCCTCCAAAAATCCATTTTAATTCCAGCTTGTAATGCGACAAAACAGGATGAACTACCAAGAGGGATGAATACTTTTGCAAGACCCTGTAAATATCTTATGCCAAATTATTATGACGTTCCAAAAAATAAAGAAAAAACACAGAGTCCTCGTCTCCGATTTACAAGTCCAAATGCAGTTAATGCATGAGTCCAAGTCTTAGTCCAAGTCATCAGTGCTCAAGTCCAAGTTGAGTCCTTAAAATTAGGGCATCAGTCAGACTCAAGTACTACAAGCCTGCAACAGAAGTGGAGTTTGGAGGTCAAATGCACTCAGGCACAGTATGGAGCACACCCTTACACTAAGGTCAACTCCAACTCTGTTACTACCAATGGTTCTGGCTCAGAGGCAGAACAGCACAGACCTCACAATCCATAATCGGACATTTTACGCAGAACAATGAGGTGGGGAAAAAGACACAACATTCCCGCCTTGAACAGGGTGTGTTCTACATTTGTCCCTACATTATTAGCAACCCATGTGAGGAATAACTAGTACCAGTACAGTGTGCTACAATAATAATTAGCTCTGCATCATACTTTGTTCTACATCTGTTGAAAGCTGTCATACGCAATCAGAAACCACGTTTGTCTGAGACACTGAACATCTCCACTAAGCCAAAAGAACAGACACAGACACTACTGTGTGAGGACTTACACATCCATATTGAGTGCACCGTGGCAAACCGGAGCCTATCTGCTTTCCGTACTCATTAGCAAGATTAGCATTGTAGACAATAAACTGAACATGACTCAGTTTCAGTTACACTCAAATTAATAGTGTTTTACTGTTGTGTTCTTCTGCAGTGTGTGTACATGAGCCTTTGTGTGTAAATATGTGTGTGCGTCTTTCACAGCGTCTGTTAAAAGCTTCTATCAGTGTGGCTCCGTGAGTGTGAAAAACTATCGGCCCCCCCAGACGACCGACCCTGCCACCTTTCTGTCTCTCCAGCTCACCTTTCCACTTGTTCTCTCACCACACTGTCACTTTATCTTTCAGTCTCTCTCCACACACTCCCCTCTCCATCACCTTTAACCTCCTCTCTCTCTCTCTCTCTCTCTCTCTCTCTCTCTCCTTCTTCTCTACATCCTACATCCAATCTATTAACTGAAATAACTTCATGGTTTATTTATTTGAATGTTACAGAATTACATTATCACCAATTCTGTGGTGAATAGTTCACACACACACACACACACACACACACACACACACACACACACACACCATTTCAATACTTAGTTTCTCAGCTATAGGAATAAATTTTAGAGTTAGATGGTGGACATTTTAATAGCATAATCATAAATCATATTATATTTCACAGCAAAGGAAAAATGATCTCTCTCTCTCTCTCTCTCTCTCTCTCTCTCTCTCAAAACAAGACTCAGAAAATCTACTTATTTATTTTTATTTTTATTTTATTTATTTATTTTGAGGATAACCCCTTGAGATGTGGCATCTCATTTTCAAGGGGGTCCTAATGACAATACCAAAAAAGAAAAACAGGACTCAGAAAATCTACTTAACTCTGAATATGAGGAACTTTTCCCATGTAAATATTGGCATAACTTTGGAATACTGAATGCAACCACACAGTAGGAGGCTTGGGGTTTAAGAAATAGTGTTAAAAATGAAGGGTTATATTTTAAAGTCTGTGTTTGAGGCTAGAACACTGATTTAAGGCTGTCGGGTTGTTTCAGCATTGATGAGTCTGTTCATTTCTAAACACACACACACACACCTACCTCCAACCGCCCCTCACTGTAGTCTCACACCACGCTGCATCCTGCAGGGTTTAGGTCTGATGTGATTGGACAGCTCCTGCTGCTGGTCTGTCCCATGATTGGCCCATTCTCCGTGGGTTCCTCTGTGAGGGTTCTGACTCAGTGCCACCCCAAGGCATCATGGACAAAAACATGTGCAGTGTGCTCTTGCTTTGGTACTACTGTACCATCTGTTTGTGCTATGTCTGTGTAATCATTGCACCAATTAAATTGTTTGTATGTGCCTGCATATACAAAATAAGAGCAAGTTTTTGTCGTGTGTGTGTGTGTCTGTGTGTGTGTGTGTCTGTGTGTGTGCTATTTGTATCAGGTCAGGCACTCAGGGATTCCTCATTCCATCTGTCGGCTGAACCCACTTTAGTTCAAATCTTCTCACTGATCCTCTCCTTACAGCCAAGCTTCCTTAAGAATTACCACATGTCAGGATAAAAGCAGGAATATCAATTCCCCAGAAAGGAAATAGGATCTTTAAACCTCAGAATATGAGCTGGTCAAACTCAGGAGAGAAACAGGAGCATGAACGCTTCAGGACAGGAGCCAAAGCATGTGAGACAAAAGCTTATACTCCTCAGGAAGCAGGACCTGTAGACCTCAGAAGAGTAGCAAGAGCTTGTAGACTTTAAGATAGGACCAGGACTCCTGAGTGATGTAATAGAGACATTTTCACCCTATTGTCAGAAGAACACAGGTTCAGATCTTAAAGATGCCACAGTCCTCTGTGGGGCCAGTCTAAATAGAGACCAAAGTGAACCTTTCTGTGATATTCTCCTCTATTATTTATAGAGGCCAACTGTGGGTGTCTGTGTTTTTGCCATTCAAAATATATATATGGCTTTATGTGTCTTGGAGGAAGCTCATGTTCAATTTCACCTTCCCTAGTTTGTACTCTTTCTGTGAGAGATGACTGGCTGGTGGGTCAGAATAACAAAAACAAAAAATGGAATAAAATAGAGAAAAAAGAAAAGAATATTTTTGAAAAACTGTAGATGTTAGGATGTAAGCTGGAGCTTTTGTCCTGAGGACTAGAACCTGTCTGAGCTTGTCTACTTCATCAGGAGAGCAAGACTATCCTAGGACAGAAGCTTATAGCTCTAAAGACAAGAAGAACCATGGATGGGATGGAAGTAGACTCTTCTTGGATATAGCACAGGTAGATCTTAAAAGAAGAGCAGGGGCTTGCAGACCTCAGGATGGGAACAGGATCAGGAGGGGTGCAGAAACATATGGACCTTAGGGCAGAAGTCAGAGCTTGTAGGTTTCAGGACAGAAGCAGGGATTTATGAACCTTAATACAAGAGCAGGAACCTGCAGAGTTCAGGACATGGCCAGTAGCTTGTGGACTTCTAGATGGGAGCATAAGCTTGAAAACCAGGACAAGTAGCAGGGCCTTGTAGACTACAGGAGGAAGGCAGGAGCCTTAGGACTGGTGCAGGAGCTTGTAGACCTCAGGACAAGGCAAATAGGTGGTTGAACTCAGGACAAGAGAAGAAATTTGTAGTCATCAGTTAAAAGGGCAGGAGCTTGAAGGTTTCTGGATGGGAATAAACAATGTTTGACCTCGACAATTTGTTTTTATATCTCTGGACAGGAGCAGGAGCTTGTAGACCTTTGGAGGAGAGCAGGAACTTGTATACCTCAGGACAAGGGTGGGAGCTTGTGGTCCTCAAAGTGCTTGTGAACTTCAGGAGCTTGTGTGCCTCTGTATGGGCCCTCAGGACAAGATCAGGAGACTGCAGGCCTTAAGACAGGAGAAGACCTCAGGGCAAACGCAAGATCCAGATGGGATTTGGAATTTGTGAGCCTTGGAAAGTCAGGATCAGCATCTATAAGGGAGTAAGAGTCAGGACTTGGAGACCTTGGGACAGAAGCAGGACACTGGAGAACTCTGGATGGCAGCAGGAGCTCGCAGACCCTGAAAATGGAGAGAAATGAAGCAGGTAGGCTTCAGGACAAGAGATAGAACTTTTGGGCTTCAGGATAACAGGAGCAGGACCATTAGAGCGAGCGAGGGAGAGAGAGAGAGAGAGAGAGAGAGAGAGAGAGAGAAAATGTGATATTGTCTCAGAATGAGAGGTTAAAATTCAGATTAAAAATGCTCTGTGTGTGTGTGTGTGTGTGTGTGTGTGTGTGTGTGTGTGTGTGTGTGTGTGTAACCAGGTCGATTAGGCATATGGTTGTTTGGGGAAACATATGGTTATGTGTTAAGAGGCCTTTGAGCTCCAGGCCATAACATAATACACTAATGCTACACGGAGAGACTGAGAGGGCGTGATGGCTTTGAGCTTTTTGGAATTTGTTTGGTGCCAAAAGTGCCGAAGGCGTCAAACAGTCACAGCTGTGTGTGTGAAACTAGGCAATTATGGCTAAAGGCATGTTTCCACTAAGGGTTCCAGGATCTTTTGAGGAGCTAGATGAATTTGGTTAGCAGAGGTTTCAATAAAGATTTTTCACAGTGTGAGCTTTTTGTCTGCTTTCTGCCATGAGCGTGTGCATGCTACACAAATGTACATTCCTGGAGAGTGGCCATACGGATAGCACAGGGTGGCAGCTGCTCCTGTTGAATAAGGCTTGCATCCCTAAGGATGAAGTTAAATCCAATTCCCTCATAGTTTACTGATCCATGCAGACTGTAACTCACAATAGATACTTTCATACCAGAGAAACTTTTTCATAGTTCTCAAAACTGTTTGAGGAAGTTTTCCCTTTTTTTGTGTCCACACTGCAGGAACTGATGATGATCATAGTTCTTAGAACACCATTTTGAGAGACTTTTTAAGCTCCTCCTTCAGGTAGGTTCAGATAGGTTCTCTCCCAGCACAAGAGGAACCATGAGTTATGTAAGTGTCAAGTCAAGTCAACTTTATTGTCAAATATGCTATACATGCTCGACATACAGCACAGATGAAATTTCAGTCCTCTCTGACCCACGGTGCAAACAGGCAATGCAATAAATAAAAATAAAAATAGAATAATTGAAAAAACAAACAAACAAACAGTATAAACACTCTAGATAAGAACTAGACATAGACTAAACACTCAGACAATATAAATAGTGTAAACACTAGATAAGAACTAGACAAAGACTAAACACTCATAAACAGACAACAATATAAACACTAGATAAGAACTAAACGTAGACTAAACACT
The DNA here is from genome assembly GCF_027579695.1 of Neoarius graeffei. Lineage (NCBI taxonomy): Eukaryota > Metazoa > Chordata > Actinopteri > Siluriformes > Ariidae > Neoarius > Neoarius graeffei. The sequence continues at coordinate 111,297,037 of NC_083573.1, read as the reverse complement.
CATATATACACACACACACACACACACACACACACACACGTAACTTGGTGCAAATAAACAAACAGTCAAGGGCACTTGAGGTATAGCAGGTAAACATGAAATAAGCAGTATAAACAAACTAGCAGCTGTTAAGGTGAGGTAGTGCGGAATAGTGCAAATGAGTGAGCTAAAGTGAGATGTGCGGTCCCTGAGTTCAGTGTGTTAATGAACGATGAGATGTATGTGTGTGTGTGTGTGTGTGTGTGTGTGTGTGTGTGTGTGTGTGTGTGTGTGTGTGTGTGTGTTTGGGGGGGGGGAACTGTGAGGATGACGTGTCAGATGCTGAAGGGGGGGCAAGGGAGTGTGTGAGCAGAATCTGTGGCAGGGGGCAGAGGGGGGAGGAGGGGCAGAACAGGGAGGGATTTGAGCCTCCTGACCGCCTGGTGAAAGAAACTGTTCTTGAGCCTGCTGGTTTTGGCCCAGAGACTCCACAGTCTCCTCCCCGATGGCAGCAGGCTGAAGAGGCTGTGAGATGGGTGGGTGGGGTCACCTGCAATCCTGATGGCTTTGCGGGGGAGGCGGGAGTTATAAATATCCATTAGAGAAGGGAGAGAGACACCAATGATCCTCTCAGCTGCTCTCACGATGTGCTGCAGAGACTTGCAGCAGGACACGGTGCAGGCGCCATACCACACGGTGATGCAGCTGGTCAGGATGTTCTCGATGGTGCCTCTGTAGAAAGTGTGCATGATGGGGGCCGGGGCTCTTGCTCTCCTCAGTTTGCGGAGGAAGTACAGATGCTGTTGGGCTTTTTTGGCCAGTGATGCGGTATTGTTGCTCCAGGACAGGTCTTCAGAGATGTGTACACCCAGAAACTTGGGGCTGCTCACCCTCTCCACTGCAGCACCATCGATAGATAGTGGAGCATGCTGGGTGCGCTCTCTCCTGAAGTCCACAACGATCTCCTTCGTCTTCTCCACGTTCAGATGGAGATTGTTGTCCTTGCACCACATGGCCAAGCGGCTCACCTCACTCCTGTAGATTGTCTCATCGCCATTGTTGATGAGACCCACCACAGTCGTGTCATCCGCAAACTTAATGAAGAGATTAGAGTTGGATGTTGGTGTGCAGTCGTGGGTCAGCAGAGTGAAGAGGAGGGTGCTTAGCACACATCCTTGGGGGGCCCCCGTGTTCAATGTGATAGTGCTGGAGGAGTTGCTGCCGACCCGTACAGTCTGTGGTCTCCCCGTCAGGAAGTCCAGCAGCCAGTTGCACAGGGAGGTGTTGAGTCCCAGCTGGTCCAGTTTATGAATGAGCTGCTGAGGAATGATTGTGTTGAATGCTAAGCTAAAGTCTATGAACAGCATTCTGACATACGAGTCTTTTGTCTCCAGGTGGGTGAGGGTTGAGTGGAGGGCAGTGGAGATGACGTCATCGGTCGAACGGTTGGACTGATATGCAAACTGGAAAGGGTCCAGGGCAGGGGGGAGGGCAGACTTGATATGCTGCATGACTAGCCGCTCGAAGCACTTCATGAGGATGGGAGTGAGTGCGACAGGGCGGTAGTCATTGAAGCAAGAGGGAGACAGCTTCTACAGGACTGGGATGATGGTGGTGGTTTTGAGGCACGTGGGGACAACAGCCTGGCTCAATGAGATGTTGAAGATGTCTGTAAAGACATCTGTGAGCTCCTCGGCACAGTCTCTCAGGACACGACCAGGAATGTTATCAGGACCCGGGGCTTTTTGTGCATTTGTCATCCTGAGAGCTCTCCTCACGCTGTCTGGGGACAGCGTCAACACCTGGTGGCTGGAGGTGGTGGGGTCTTCTGTGCTGGCAACCAGGTCACAATCATTCGCTGGGAGGTGGTGGGGTCTTCTGTGCTGGCGACCAGGTCACAATCATTCCTCAGCAGCTCATTCATAAACTGGACCAGCTGGGACTCAACACCTCTCTGTGCAACTGGCTGCTGGACTTCCTGACAGGGAGACCACAGACTGTACGGGTCGGCAGCAACTCCTCCTCCAGCACTATCACATTGAACACGGTGGCCCCCCAAGGATGTGTGCTAAGCACCCTCCTCTTCACTCTGCTGACCCACGACTGCACACCGACATCCGACTCTAATCTCTTCATTAATCTTTTCTCTCCGTGCTTCCACGGAAGGCGGTCGCATTTTTCTGCTCTCCCTCTCCCTCCTTTTTTTCCCTGCTTGTGCTTCTGTGTCTTGTCTCATCTGCTGTACTTTTTGAAGAGACTCTTCCTGCATTACTTTCTAAACTAAAAAAAGCATGGAATTGATAAACTGGTCTCCTAACGAAATTGACACAGTTTTCTCGACGAGAAGTTTGGGTTCGGGGGAACCCGCCTGTCCTGCCGGAACATTTGCAGCTGGTTACACGATGGACACGTGGGAGCAGTGGCGGGTCATGTGCCTGGCAATTCTTTCTGTGGAGGACATTGAAGATATCTACCTATTCGGAACCATGATTACAGGACTTTTGCTGATTGGATTAGGCATTGCCCTGGTATATCGAGGAAATCAGACTACGGTGACAGCTGTTCAAAGCCCCACAAAGCTGCCCGATATGATTGGAGTGGTGGGTAAAGCTGTTGGCACTCAGACTGTGGACATTCAGAACTTTAACCACAAAATGGTTGTTATCTCGGAGCAGCTTTCAGCTTTGCAAGGAATACGTTTTTTGGAGATCAATTTGAATAGAATGGACAGATATGGATGAGTGGTGTGGATGTGCAAAGACTGCATCTGGAAAGACCAAACAATTCATATCTTATCGACATTCGGTGCCCTGAGACAGCACTGACCTTGGTTCAGGCCATTGCTGAGGAAACATTTCCCCCTGAAGGTCACTGCCAGGAGACACTCTCATTCCTCGCATTCCTCTCTAACTCTCCGCAGTCGCCATTTTTACCCCCAGTGTGACAAGCGGGTGCGTGGCCAGCGCCTTCATGGCTGCAGGAGTGGACGGCTGCTTGCTTGCGCTGGATTACCTCCTCCCCTCCCCCCCACCCCTGATTCCCCCCCTCAAGTCCCGTGTTTAAAGTGTACTTGTGTTGTTGTGTGCTTATGCAAAGTTTTTTTTTTTTAATGTTCCCACACTGTACTCCTGACAGGAGCATAGTGGGGGAGTGTTCTTTTTTCCCTTATCTCTCCTCATGTTGTGTTTCCTTTTTATCTTTATCCCTGTCTTCCTGTCCTGTCTACCCTATGTCAATTGTATGTTGTATGTACAGACAGGTTGACGGCTAATTTCGCTGGTACATGTAACTAGTGACAATAAAGGGTATCAGCAGCAGCAGCAGCAGCAGCAGCAGCTCACAGATGTCTTTACAGACATCTTCAACATCTCATTGAGCCAGGCTGTTGTCCCCAAGTGTATGCTGATTGGTCCAGACATAAGTTTGATTGGTTGAATACATGAGCCAACAGAGCACCAGAAACCACCATTTTAAAAATCTGTGTAAAACACTAGCTATGTAAACAGCTCATAACATTAGTGATAAAAAAAAATGAAAAAAGAAAAAAAGCATGGATAAATGAACCAACAGTGAAATTGAGGCTTTATTGAGCGTATATGTGACGGAGGAAATACAGAGCAATTTTGATGCATCTAAATGAAATATAAAAATCTTATTTAAACTAAATTTTCTTGCCCATTTTTCTAGCTATAACGTAAAAACCCTGTTATAAAATAATAATAATCAACGCTAACATGTTAAATGTATTCTAAGTAACCACTATTTTCATCACAAATTTTCTCTTTACAATGCAAAATAAAGAATTTACTGTCAGCACGTACAGTGGGGCAAAAAAGTATTTAGTCAGTCACCAATTGTGCAAGTTCTCCCACTTACAGTAAAAAGATGAGAGAGGCCTGTAATTTTCATCATAGATATACCTCAACTATGAGAGACAAAATGAGGGGAAAAAAAGCCAGAAAATCACATTGTCTGATTTTTAAAGAATTTATTTGCAAATTATGGTGGAAAATAAGTATTTGGTCAATAACAAAAGTTCATCTCAATACTTTGTTATATACCCTTTGTTGGCAATGACAGAGGTCAAACGTTTTCTGTAAGTCTTCACAAGGTTTTCACACACTGTTGCTGGTATTTTGGCCCATTCCTCCATGCAGATCTCCTCTAGAGCAGTGATGTTTTGGGGCTGTCGCTGGGCAAAATGGACTTTCAACTCCCTCCAAAGATTTTCTATGGGGTTGAGATCTGGAGACTGGATAGGCCACTCCAGGACCTTGAAATGCTTCTTACGAAGCCACTCCTTCGTTGCCCGGGTGGTGTGTTTGGGATCATTGTCATGCTGAAAGACCCAGCCACGTTTCATCTTCAATGCCCTTGCTGATGGAAGGAGGTTTTCACTCAAAATCTCACGATACATGGCCCCATTCATTCTTTCCTTTACACGGATCAGTTGTCCTGGTCCCTTTGCAGAAAAACAGCCCCAAAGCATGATGTTTCCACCCCCATGCTTCACAGTAGGTATGGTGTTTTTTGGATGCAACTCAGCATTCTTTCTCCTCCAAACACAACAAGTTGAGTTTTTACCAAAAAGTTCTATTTTGGTTTCATCTGACCATATGACATTCTCCCAATCCTCTTCTGGATCATCCAAATGATACTGATAACGAGTTCAAACAGGTGACATTAATACAGGTAACGAGTGGAGGACAGAGGAGCCTCTTAAAGAAGTTGTTACAGGTCTGTGAGAGCCAGAAATCTTGCTTGTTTGTAGGTGACCAAATACTTATTTTACCGAGGAATTTACCAATTAATTCATTAAAAATCCTACAATGTGATTTCCTGGATTCTTTCCCCCCATTCTGTCTCTCATAGTTGAAGTGTACCTATGATGAAAATTACAGGCCTCTCTCATCTTTTTAAGTGGGAGAACTTGCACAACTGGCGGCTGACTAAATACTTTTTTGCCTCACTGTAACACTTTCTGGTCTCCTCCATTCTACAGCACAGTGGAATGATCCATTCATTTCTATAGAAACGTGACTGAAACATGAAAGAGGAAAGTGGACAAGTTTAATTCCTAATGTTGCTAGTTTGCTGTTTTCACAGAAATACAAGAACACTGATGGACAAGATGCACATTTGTATGAAAACAAACAACAAACCAATGACATCACTATAGCAACCATCGACCAGCTAACATCACTTCAATGTTCCTACTGGTGGTGTGATTACAAGCAGAAAAAAGGCCTTGAAGGTGTGTAGTTATCAGGGGAGAACCCCAGGAGGTGGTTCCTCTAAATGAGTTCTGAGAATTGTTTGGTCTAAAAATGCTTATAGATTTAAATTCAGAGGAACTACAGAGGAATGATGAATCCAAAACAGTAATGCTATTACACCAAGGAACAAATAGGAGATTCTGCAAGTGCATTTCTAAAACCTGGCAACACTGAGAGAAACCTGAGAAGTGTTATTCTGATTTCACTGTACAGTACTGTAGGCCTAATATCCCTGATTAAAAAACCTGACCTTGACCCCTGTCAGCTGTCCAATTATCAGCCAATATCAAACCTCCCCTTTATGTCTACAATCCTAGAAAAAGCTGTGGCACAGCAGTTATGCTCATATTTACAAAGGAATAACATTCATGAAACATATCAGTCAGGATTTAGACCTCATCATAGCACAATAGACAGCTCTGGTTAAAGTAGTAAATAACTGAGTGTTGGCACCTGATCAGGGTTGTATCTCCCTGCTTGTGTTGCTTGACCTTAGTGCAGCTTTTGATACCATTGATTATTCCATTCTCCTGGATAGATTAGAAAATGTTGTGGAAGTTAAGGGAATGGCTCTCTCCTGGCTCAGCTCTTATTTAACTGATCGCTATCAGTTTGTTGATGTAAATGGTGATTTTTCTAGACATACTGAAGTAAAGTTTGGTGTTCCACAAGGTTCTGTCTTGGGTCCACTGCTTTTTTCTTTATATATGTTAGCTCTGGGTGATATTATTCGTAAACATTGTATTAGTTTCCACTGTTATGCTGATGACACACAGTTGTATGTTTCTGCAAAGCCAGATGAGAGAGACCAGCTTAATAGAATTGAGGAATGTGTGAAGGATATTAGGCACTGGATGCTTATTAACTTCCTTCTGCTTAACTCTGACAAGACAGGAGTACTTGTACTCTGACCACATGGAGCTAGAAGTATGTTTTCTGATTCCACAATGACTCTGGATGGTCTTTCTGTTTCTTCATGTGCAGCAGTAAAAGACCTCAGAGTGATTATTGACCCCAGTCTTTCATTTAAAACTCATATCGGTAACATTACCCGGATAGCTTTCTTTCATTTCAGAAATATTGCTAAGATAAGAAATATAATGTCACTACATGAGGAAGAAAAACTAGTTCATGCTTTCGTTCCCTCCAGGTTGGATTATTGTAATGCCTTACTGTCTGGATGTTCCAATAAGCGCATAAACAAGCTCCAGTTAGTTCAAAATGCAGCAGCAAGAGTCCTTACTAGAACTAGAAAATATGACCCCATCACCCCTGTCTTATCCACACTGCCTTGGCTCTCAATCAAATTTCATATTGTTTATAAAATACTATGATTGACCTTTAAAGCACTGAATGGTCTCGCACCACAGTACCTGAGTGAACTTCTGGTCCTCTATGACCCGCCACGCCTACTTAGATCAAAAGGTGCAGGCTATCTGCTGGTACCTTGTATTGTGAAGGCTACATCAGGGGGCGGAACCTTTTCTTACAAAGCCCCACAGTTATGGAACAGCCTTCCAAGTAGTGTTCGGGAATCAGCCACAGTCTCAACATTTAAATCTAGGCTGAAAACATATCAGTTTAGTGAAGACTTTTGTTAATAGTGTTTATGAGGTAAAGGAGTAGATCTGGAGGATCCTCAGACATAGTGTGTTTTGGTAAACTGGAATGTATGGATGCTGTCAGTCCCCCACTCCCTCACTTCGGTTTGTTGATGGTGTAGTGGCTGCTGCTTTATGTCCCAGGGGGCCGGCATGCCTGTGTTACCTTCTGGCTCTCCCCTTTTAGTTATGCTGTCATAGTTAGTTTTGCCGGAGTCCCTGCTTGTGCTCAGCGCAAAATGTATACTGTTCTTACTCATCAGGTGACATTGGGCATACCTAACAACCCGTGTTTTCTCTCGCTTTCTCTTTTTCTCCCCCCCCCCCCCCCACTTTGTCTGTCCCTCTGAGTTACATGTCGATCCTGAAATCGAGATGCTGAACCTCTTCTGCTTCTCGGACCTGCATGATCCATCCTGATGCCCTATATCTGGCTGGAGTCTCATTGCATTGCTCCTGTGGGTGGCCCCATATGGACAGTTGACAATCGACAGTCATATAGACACTTAGAAGACGCTCTAGACATTTACAGTAATACATTTATATCTGAGAACTACAGTTGACATGCTAACTTTAAGACTGCAGTTGACAAGAACAGTTTTGCACTCAAGTTTCCTTCAATGAACAGTTTATAACTTCAGCAAAACAGACTTCATGTTAAGACTATTATGAACTTCCTGGTTTCACAGTTATAGTTTGTGACTCAATAGGACACTGTTATAAAAGTAAGTTATTTATAATCACATAATCCGTTATCACCCAAATGAGGAATGGTTCCCTTTTGAGTCTGGTTCCTCTTGAGGTTTCTTCCTCATGTTGTCTGAGGGAGTTTTTCCTCACCACCTTCGCCACAGGCTTCATCATTGGGGATAAATTAGGGATAAAATTAGCTCAGGTTTAAAGTCTTTAATTTTCTGTAAAGCTGCTTTGCAACACTATTTATTGTTAAAAGTGCTATAAAATAAACTTCACTTTACTTAATACTAGTTCTTGGTTCACAGAAAAGTACTGAGTCTGGTGCAGGAGCTAAAATAAGTCCTAGTTCCTGCTGTGGGAATCTACTTATTGCAGCAGTGTGTGTGTGTGTGTGGTTAGCTCATAGCTGTGTTACCACGTCACCTCCACTCTAGCTTTTGCTGTAAGTCCATGTTTCCGCTCCGTCTCTCTCTCTTTCTGTCTTTCTTTATCTGAACCAGACTGACGGATTTACTGAGACTAGCTCAGCACTTACACACACACACACGCGTGTGCGCACACACACACACACACACACACACTGAGCTAGTCTTGCTAAGATTCCATAAGGATTACACACTAATTGTGGCAATGAAACAGAATAAACTAAATACTCTCTCTCACACAAACATATTTAATTCTAATTATTCATTTATAATTGTAAGTCATAGCTCAATATTTCTATATTTGATTATTTACAAGTATTATTTTTATACTATAATCTATTAAAGCTAGTCGGCCTTTCCATTTCATAAACTCGGTGAAATTTAGTTCCCTCTGAAATGTGGTGATTGTGATATCTGTTTATTTCTGTAATATCTCACAAAATATCAGGCCATTCTGTGGCTGGGAAGTTATTTAATTTGAGGGGATTAAAGCAAATAATGTGCATGAAATTGCTCGCTTGGTGCAGTCAAGCAGACAGAGGAAGTCCGTGTGTGCATGCGCAGGTTTACCTTCTTCTTCTTCTTTTGGGTTTTATGGCAGCTGGCATCCACAGTGTTGCATTACTGCCATCTACAGGTTTCCCTTTGAGCGTGCACTGACAGTTCCATCATTCTGTCGCTAAACGAACAGCTGATCACACCGAGGTGCTCACTGAGCGCCCAGATTTATTAGTTTGGTCCTGCGTTTCCTTTCCTTCGTATAGAACATAACGTCTTTTCTTCTCGCTTTCTTTCCGTTACTGTAGTCACTCTTTCACGTTTCATTCGCACACTCACGTCCTCCATTTTTCTCTCCTGTTTCAAATTTGTATCCCACAATGCCTTGCGTGAATGGGGAAAGCCCACCACGTGATGCATGATGTAGTATCTTGAATTGGGTCATGGTGAAGCAGGAAAAAATAGCAGAGAATTTAGGGCCACGTGGAGATAAATTCATTAATAGTTCACGTGGCACTAAATTAATTAATTGTTCTTTTTTTTAATAATAAAATTGGAAGTCTGTGATTCGAATTCAGTAGCTTTCAGTCACTAAACAAAATTAATTGGGTGTCGGGAAAATTCTTTTTATGACCTACACTTGAAAAATCTGAAAAGTAGTACAGCTTTAAAGTGGGTAACTAGATAATTGTTATGGTAATTTTATTAAATTATGCATGACACATAATTTATTTATTCACTCTAATTCATTCAATGCAATTCAATGCCTTTATTGTTATTGCACAGCTGTACAATGAAATTTCAGTGCAACTCCTCAAGTGCCAGTATAAAAATAAAAGTCTAATATAAAATAAGTCTTTTATATATATATATATATATATATATATATATATATATATATATATATATATATATGCATAATTTAAAAAAATAAAAAATAATAAAATATATAAAATATAAACAGCACATGCTTTAAATTTAAAAAAGGCTAATATAAAATAAGTGTCATATAAAATATACTAATGTAACTATGTGGCTATTTCATAATTAGCATAAGATTTTGTTTGGTAGTAGTTTTTTTTTTGTTTTCTTTCTTTAAATGTAGTGATACTTTTTTTGACTATTTATATAACTAATAGATTGGTTTTGCTAGTAATCTATTTATTACTTTTTTATTACTATATTTTGTTTATTGTTTGTGAATGTTTACATGTTTCCTCAAAGTTATATCTCCAAGTAGAGTCAGATCTTGCTTGAAATGAGTTGAAGAAGTAACTTCTACTGTGTGTTTTACTTCTGTAAAGGACGTGCACACACACACACACACACACACACACACACACACACACACACACACACACACACACACACACACACACACACACACACACCACAGCAGTGTGGAGGAGCCCTGCAGGTAGTGTGTGTGTGTGTGTGTGTGTGTGTGTGTGTGTGTGTGTGTGTGTGTGTGTGTGTCCTAACTCAACATCAGCCGTGAAAATGCTTTTAGCACGTCTACCACATTCCTATTTCACCAAGCACTAATCATGTCCAAGAACAAACTTGATATTCTTCAACTACAGAACTGTAACATTTACTCTACATCCACAATCGACTTTCTCTTCATCTGAATGATGATTATTGTGGAAACTGAGCCTGAAAGTCTTTCGTATCTTCTCGTGTCCCCTGGGTTCCAGTGTCCAGTAATTTTTATTGTCTCCTAGTCTGCTGTCTCTTCAAGCTCTGAGTGTCTCAGGTTTCTCTTTTCTCTCTTTTAGGTGTTCGATTGTTTCCAGTGTCCCCTAGTTTGTCGTGTTCCCTAGTTTCTATGCTCTAGTTTAGTGTCCCCTGATTTCTCTGTTCACTAGTTTCCTTGTTCTGTATTTTCTAGTTGTTGTTTTTTTGTAATTTTCTGTATTTTTTTCCTATTTCTCAGTCACTAGTTTCCTTTAGATTCTACTGCCCCCTACTTTCCAGCTATTTCTCTCTCTCTCTCTCTCTCTCTCTCTCTCTCACACACACAATTAAATTTATCACACCGACCCACTGTAGATTGAAGTGTCTTTTTCTGATGCTGTTGTCATGGAAACCCTGTCATACACAGGCAGAGATATAACGTTCTCTTCCAGCTCCTAACACACACACACACACACACACACACACACACACTAGTTAAAGGTTTAGTTGCTGGTCTTGAGTCCAGTCAGATTACGCAGATTCCACACTCATTATCAGCAGCGCAGGGAATAGCACTTGATCCAGCACAGACTGTTATTTTCCAAGAGAAAATAAAAGTAACCTCATATTTTGTATGAAGAGAGAGAGAGAGAGAGAGAGAGAGAGAGAGAGACATTAATTGGTTGTGTAAATTAATGTTGTTAAGGATTAGGTCATACCCTTGTGTGTGTGTGTGTGTGTGTGTGTGTGTGTGTGTGTGTGTGTGTGTGTGTGTGTGTGTGTGTGTGTGTGTTGTAATTACCTTCTCCTCCTCATGGTGAGTTTTCATACGGTTGTGTCCTAAATACAGTGCACTAGTCAGGAGGATGGAGCTACAGGGAGGGGTCAGCTGTAGCTGATATAATTAACAAACACCACTAGTTAAATACTAGATGTAGTGCACTACTTCCACACAGTCTACTATTCTATAGTTCACTACTTTACAGTATCCCCTAATTTCCTATTTCAGTGGTCATTAGATGTCTCTATTTTTCCTAGAGTTTGCTTTTGCCCAAGTGTGTCATGTCCACTTCATTAGTTTCCAATGTCCCCTAATTTCCACTGCTCCCTAGTTTCCAATGTCCCCTAATTTCCACTGCTCCCTAGTTTCCAATGTCCCCTGATTTCCAGTGTTCCATAGTTTTAACTGCCCCAGTCCCCACTTTTCACTAGTTTCCAAAGTTCCCTAGTTTCCACTGATCCCTAATTTCCTCTGTCCACTAGGTTCCAATGTTCTTTTGTTTCCACTCTCCCTTAGTTTCCAAAGTTCCCTCATTTCCACATTTCACAAGTTTCCAATGTTGACTACTTTCCAGCATCCACTCATTTCTAATAATCAGCCATTTCTAATGTCCCTTATTTCTTGTTGCTTAGCTTAGTGGCCCATAATTTGCTTGTTCTCCAGTGTCCCCAAATTTTCTATTTCAGTAGTTTCCACTGTCCCCTTGTGTTCTTCTTTCCTTGTCCCCACAGTGTCCTTCACTAATTATAAAGATAAATAATAAAGATAAAGTATACTTTATTGTCCCCAAGGGGGAAATTCAGCTTGGGCTCCAGTCACTGCATCACAAACCTACAGTAGCTCGCACACTACATAAAAACAGCACGTAAGTATAACATACAAACATATGTTTCATCATCATACACATATGCATCATACACAGCACTGACACAACATAGTTACAGCTCAGCAAAATGAACAACAGCACGGGGGGGGGGGGTTAAAAGTGAACAACAGCAGCAGTCAAGGCTACAGTAGGCTCAATAAATAGGTTAAATAAATACTGAATAATAAAAATACACTGCTATTTGTTACTGTTTAACATCTTTATGGCAGCTGGGATGAATGAGTTCTTATATTTATTTAGCCTGCAGTTTGGTATCCTGAATCATCTACCTGAGGGTCGCACCACAAATTCCTGATTCAGGATGTGAGTCGGGTCGTCCAGAACCTCCAGTGCCTCCCTGAGCACTGACTTTTCATACAGTGACTGCAGGTAGCACTGATCTTGATGCCCGACAATTTTCAAAGCTGTTTTAATTAAACGCCCAGCTTACTTTAACTGAACTGAAAGACTGCCATACCAGGTTCGCATACCATACCGTATCACTCTCTCTAAAATCATCTGAAAAAATAAAAACAGGAGTTTGCTGTTGACACTATCCAGTCTAAGTCTTCTTAGAAAATACATCGTCTGTTGAAGCCGAGCACAAAGACTTTCAACATGAATGTGCCAGGTGAGTGAGCAATCAATAAAACCACCCACATACTTATATGAAGTAACCTGACGGATGGGTATGCTGTATGTTATGTATGAGCACTGGACTAGGTTCACAGATTGATTTTGAGTCAAATACCATTTTTTCTGTTTCATTAATGTTAACGACAAGATGGTGAGGATCACACCAGTCTACAAACTGCTGAATTTCAGAATGGTGGGAGGCCACGTCATGATCTCTGTGTAGTAAGCCAAGAATGGTGTTATCATCAGAGGATTTAACAATGTAGTTTTGTGGGTGGGGTGATACGGTGGTGTAGTGGTTAGCGCTGTCGCCTCACAGCAAGAAGGTCCTGGGTTCGAGCCCCGTGGCCGGCGAGGGCCTTTCTGTGCGGAGTTTGCATGTTCTCCCCGTGTCCGCGTGGGTTTCCTCCGGGTGCTCCGGTTTCCCCCACAGTCCAAAGACATGCAGGTTAGGTTAACTGGTGACTCTAAATTGAGCGTAGGTGTGAATGTGAGTGTGAATGGTTGTCTGTGTCTATGTGTCAGCCCTGTGATGACCTGGCGACTTGTCCAGGGTGAACCCCGCCTTTCACCCGTAGTCAGCTGGGATAGGCTCCAGCTCGCCTGCGACCCTGTAGAACAGGATAAAGCGGTTAGGGATAATGAGATGAGATGAGACCATTTAACAATAAAAGGGCTCATACCCATTTTTTTCAGTGTCTCCAATAGTAGAAAGGGCTGAATGGTATTAAACACTGAACTAAAATCTATAAAAAGTAAACATGCATAGGCCTTAGTGTCCTTAAGGTGTTTTAGGACTATGTGGGTGATGCTACTTATAGCGTCATCCGTGCTCCTACCTTGTTTGTAGGCGAACTGCCAGGGGTCGAAATCCTGGTTTACCTCCGTTTTTAAAAGAGATGCCATATTTCTCAGATCATTTCATGACAATGGATGTCAGTGCTACAGGCCTAAAATCAGTGTTCTCTATAGGACAAGGCTTCTTAGGGACTGGAGTGATGATGGTCTTTTTCCATTGGGCTGGGACAGTGTGTGAGTCAAGTGATCGCTGAAAAAGAGGGCACCAGGTTGGGACAAGCTCCTCCGCACACGTTTTTAAAAGGTGGGCAGAAATCCCATCTGGACCCCTAGCTTTCCTGATACACAGCTGCTGGAACTTTAAACAAATCATAGAACCTTATAGCTCTATTTGTTTCCAATTGGCCTTTAGGTACACGTTCTACATTCCAGTGTCCTCTAGTTTTTACTGTCTCTAGTTCGATGATTCCCTTATTACTATCTCCTCTATTAACTCCTTCCAACAATGATTTTAATCAACACACACACACACACACACACACACACACACACACACACACACACACACACACACACTCCTTTGCAGAACATTATCTCTGGATGATGCACAGGTGCAAAACACAAACACACACACACATTTTGTCCGTTTTAAGCTATTTTCAACTCTCTGAAAGTAGGCCTGTACCCTGGTGCACTTGAAAGTGTGAGTGTGCACGCGCGCACACACACACACACAAAGAGAGAGTGAGAGATTCTGAGATACAGTTCTTCATTAAGTCAAAATATCATAACACTGCTTCTCTCCTCTCTCTCTCTCTCTCTCTCTCTCTCTCTCTCTCTCTCTCTCTCTCTCAGTGTCCACACTCACCCCTAGTCTCCACTGTCTGTCCCCTTGTATCCACTTTCACCTAGTTTCCATTGACCCTAATTTCCAGTATTCACTCATTACTAACATTCACTAGTTTCCACTGTCCCTTGATTATATAGTATACAGATACAGAAGCATAATGATTTGGAGATGAAGACTCCTTCACCCTGTCTTGCTTTCATTAGAAGCATGATCCTGTGTGTGTGTGTGTGTGTGTGTGTGTGTGTGTGTGTGTGTGTGTGTGTGTGTGTGTGTGTGTTTTGAGCACTTTATGCACAACCCAATGCCCCTTGAGATGAACTCTTCAATTTTGTTTTCCTCTCCAGAATGTGATATGGTGACAAACTGGACACTCAGCAGCCACGACAAGGTCATACAGCTGTTTGTGGATATCCATCCATCTATCCATTAGCCGTAGCCGCGTATCCTGTGCAGGGTCACGGGCGAGCTGGAACCAATCCCAGCTGACTATGAGCGAGAGGCGGGGTTCACCCTGGACAAGTCACTAGGTTATCGCAGGGCTATTTGTGGATCATTTATAATTTAATTCATTCACATGAATCACCACGAAGAGCTCAGTACAGTACAGCTGAGTTTGTGGTTTATATGCTATAGATTAATTAATTAAACACAAACGTTATTTGATAATTACCAATTTGAATTTGTGAACTTATGTCAGGAGTATGTTCCTCTGTGTGTTCCCCCGGAGTGTGTTACAGTTACTGATTCTACTGCATCATAGAGCAATGATGATCACCATGGCAACATATCAAAACCAGAGGAACCATAAAAAGCCATGGGAATGAGACACATCTGCACCACCCAGCACTGTGCACACCTGGTGATCACACACACACACACACACACACACACACACACACACAAATTACTACAATAATACAATTTATGGACAGTGTCTTGCAAAAGTATTCATCCCCCTTGTCCTGTTTTGTTGCATTACAAGCTGGAATTAAAATGGAGTTTTGCAGGGTTAGCACCATTTGATTTACACAACATGCCGACCACTTTAAAGGTGCACATTGTTGTTTAATTGTGACACAAACAATAATTAAGATGAAAAAACAGAAATCTGGAGTGTGCATAAGTATTCACCCCTCTTTCATATGAAACTCCTAAATAAGAGCTGCTCCAACCAATTCACTTCACAAGTCACATAATTAGTTGATTAAGATCCACCTGTGTGCAATCAGAGTGTCACATGATCTGTCACATGATGTCTGTATAAATCAACCTGTTCTGGAAGGACCCTGACTCTGCAACACGACTAAGCAAGCAACATGAAAACCAAGGAGCCTCCAAACAGGTCGATGGTCTGATGTGACAATTTGGAAATGATGGGTCTTGTACATTGTAAATAAAATATACAAAATGTGCTTCACAGTTTTACATGGTTATCAGAGTGATTAACAATTCCAGGTGCACAGAGTAATTTAAAAAAAAAAACTATACAAATCACATTTAATCCATCAGTTGATGTGCTGATACTCCTGCAGGTAATTTTTGTATTTGAAGAAAAAAACAGATTTATTTTTGCTAATGCAATTGAGGTTTCATCTAATTAAACATGTAAATTTGCATAATTGGAACAAAAAAATTAAGTTTTTGGCAGAAGTCTTTTTAAATAAAAAAAAAAAATACAATGTCTACTGAGGCAAAAAACAACAACAACAACAACACTTTGAAGCGTTTAGGAATATAGTCATTCTTCTGGATCCAGAGATGTTGTGTTCCTTTTCCCTACCAGTCTTTTTCTCTCTTTAATGCATGTAATCATTGCTGTGTATCAGAGAGACCACGTCCTCATTCTGCATCTCTCCGTGTCCCTTCTTTACTTGCTTTTTCTGATGAGAAGTGTGTGTCACTCTGCATTAGTCTAGCCTTTCCGAAAAGGAGAGCAGCAGAGCTGCGAGCTTGAAAAGACCTCTAACATTTCTCATCGAGCTCTCTATCTGTACTTCTCTGGGAAAGGTTTTGGTTAGATTTAGAGGAAATGGAAAGGTTAAGGTTCATTTTCCAGGGTAAAGGAAGGTTATGGTTAGGTTTGGAAGGTAAGGGTAATAATTAGGTATAAAGAGGGAGGGGTTATTGCTCAATATCAGGAGCGCTAAGACAACATGGATAAACAGATCAAATATTTTCTTTGAGGGTTAGATTTAGGGTTGAGTTAATGTTATGGTTAATTTAGACTTGGACTAGGGTTAGATTTCAGGTTGAGTTAGTTTTATGTTTGAGTTAGAGCTGGAATAGGGTTAGATTTAGTGTTGAGTTAATGTTACGGTTGAGTCAGTATTGGACTAAGGTTAGATTTTGGGTTGAGTTAGTCTTATGTTTGAGTCAGTATTGGAATAGGTTTGGGGTGAGTTATGGTTTCTCTCAGGTTTGGTAATAATATTAGGATTATTGATGGGATGAGGCTTTGCTGCAACTGGGTTAATGTTTTTTGATAAACTATTTTGTGTGTGTGTGTGTGTGTGTGTGTGTGTGTGTGTGTGTGTGTGCTACTCCACAGATGCCAATATATCTATTTCTATAATATTTACATTTGTAGATGTAAGCTCTCTGTGGATGTTTTAACACAGAATAAAATTATTCACTCATTAATTATGAACAATTTTCAGAATCTAGTTCACCATGCTGTCCTTGTGACCAAGGAAATTCATGCACATGCACAGAGAGAGAGAGAGAGAACTTTATTTGCAGTATTACTTAATGGTTCCTTAAAACATTCTTGTCTGCATAATAAAAATATTGAATCTACCCTGGAGAAAAACCTCAAAGGATCTTTAAGGATCCATGAGGATTGGGAAAGACCTGCTAAAGATCCTTAAAGATAAGGATCTTTATAGGCTCCTTAAAGGATCTTAGAAAGATCTTCAAAGATCTTCATATGCAAAATCATTTGCAAAGATCCTCAAGGATTTGACAAAGATCTTTTAAGGATCCTATAAAGATCCTCATAATGATCCCTGCAAAGATGTTTGCAGGGATCCTTTAAGATCCTCAGGGATTCAATAAGGATCTTTCAGAGATATTAGAAGGATCCTTCTAAGGATCTTGTTAAGATCTTTGCTAGGATCCTTGAGGATTAGATCAGGATCTTTGTCAAGATCTTCAAAGAGTTAACAAGGATCCTTCAAAGATCTTAAAATGATCCTTTTCAGGATCTTATAAAGATCTTAACTGGAATCCTCAATGATTTAATCAGGATCTTGTAAGGATCCTTGTCAAGGTCTTTATGAGATCTTTGTGAGGATCCTTTAAGTTCATCAAGGATCTAATGAGGATCTTTCAATTTTTTTTAAATGATCCTAATTCAATGAAATTGGTGAGGATGTAAATAGATTGCAACTTACATCATTATGATTCATAAGAATTGGATAAGGATATACCACGGAATCCTGAATAGCTAACATCTTAAAAGGATATTTGAAAGAATCTTTCATGATTTTCAAGGTTTCAAAGATCTTGAAAGGAGCTTAAGGATTTCATTAGGTTATTTTTATGATATTTTCAAGATCTTCACAAGACCTTTGCAAGCATCTCAAGATCAAGAAAGCAGCAGAAATCAATCTACACTGCGTTCCAAATTATTATGCAAATGACATTTTTCACTGGTTTTCCAAAATAAATAACTAAATGACAAGTCATCATAATTTTCCAAGTCATCAACCGTTAGAGTACAAAGCAAATGTTTTTGAACGAACCTTCCCATGATAACTGTATTTTTTTTAAAAATTGAAAAACTGAAAAAATTGAAAATGCACTGTTCCAAATTATTATGCAAAGCAGAGTTTTAAAAGATTTTGTTCTTGTAAAGAACTAAAAATGGCCATTTGTGAAATTGGAAGCATCAGCAGGTGATAATTACTCAAAAACATCTTACAGTTCTAGTTCCATTACTGGATTTGTAGCTGATTCACAACACACACATAATTGTGCAGATTAAGGCGCATTAAGAAAGGTTTCTGTCTGATAAATACATTCGATTAAGAGAATATATGCTAAAATATATTACAAAGCAGGAAAAAGGTGAAACAGTTCAAATTTGAAGCTGCTGGTAGCTCTGGAGTCCCACAAACACCAAGAAGATGTTATGAAGAAACCTTCTATTTGGCCCACCTTAACTAATGCTCACAAGCAGAAACAACCTAGAAATACAAGAAAACCACATGCATGAGTGCATAGGTATTCTTAACAGCATGAGATGGTGCACTGCCATGCCCATACATGAAGACGATATAAAGTGGTCAGTAGTCAGTCTTAAACTCAACATACTTCCCAAACATCATTTTCACACATTTGGGTACCCTAAAGGAGGCATCCAGGTGTCTCCCCATGATTCCAGCCCAAATCATGACTCTGTCTCCTCTTTGCTGATGTAGTAGCCTTATTAGGGCATGGTGGTCATTCACCAACCATCCACCTGGAGCATCCAGGGCACTCAACAGTGCAAGGACACTCAACAGTGAACAAGACTGTTTGAAAAGTAGTCTTTATGTATTTCTAGGCCTACTGGAGTCATTTCTGCTTGTGAGCATTGGTTAAGGATGACCAAATAGAAGGTTTATACATAACTGCATATCTACACCTTGGTGTTTCTTAGACTCCAGAGCTACCAGCAGCTTCAAAAGTGACTTGTTTGTTGCTTTGTAATAGTATTTTATCATTTACTGTCTTGTTCTGATGTATTTATCTGGAAGAACTTTTCTTAATGTGCCTTTATCTGCACAAACCTGTGTGTGCTCTGAATCAGCTACACATCCAGTAATGCAACTTGAACTGTAAGATTTTTTGATTGAACTAGGTTTTGATTCCAGTAATTATCACCTGCTAATGCTTCAAATTTCATAAATGGCCATTTTCAGTTCTTTACAAGAACAACATCTTTTGAAACTCTGCTTTGCATAATAATTTGGAACAGTGCATTTTCAGTTTTTCAATTTTTAAAAAAATACCGTTATCATTGGAAGGTTCGTTCAAAAATATTTGCTTTGTACTCTAACGGTTGATGACTTGAAAATTATGATGACTTGTCATTTAGTTATTTATTTAGGACAGTGGTTCTCAACCGGGGGGGCGCGCCCCCCTGGTGGGGCGCGGAGGTACTCCAGGGGGGTCGCGAGTAGGCTTCATGTATGGAGGAAAAAAAAATCTGGGGCTAACAGGCTATAGTAGCTAAGCAGATGCAACACATTTACCCATGTCAAAATGCAGGACATTGGACTATTACATACAAATCAATACTATTATAAAATCTATCATAAAATCTTGTGTGTGTGGCCGCATCAGTCGGGGGAACTGTGATATGTTCCCAAGCCTTGCAGACTTTATCAGTAATGCAGGTACTTCCCACGATTTCTCATCTGTCTTTCAAGCAGCGTCAGAGCACCTGTCGGTAATGAGAAAACAGTTTGCGGCATACTTCACAGAGGATTATCGCTCTTTTGCGTGGGTTCGAGATCCATTTGTGTGTACTGCTGACGAACTTCCAGTTGACATGCAGGAACAGCTTATTGAGCTGAAGAGTGACAGTAGACTTAAGGCAGTCTTCACCTCATGCCCTCTTTCGACATTCTGGGCAGCATTGATGCAGGAGTACCCGCAACTGTGTGACGTAGCCTTGAAACTGCTCATCCCATTCGCATCGACCTACTTGTGTGAGGCAGGATTTTCAAAAATGACTGCGCTCAAAACGAAATATCACAATCGTGCGCAAATTGAGGATGACTTGAGACTGTTCTTGTCAAACATTTCACCAAGAATCGAGGATTTTTGTAAGGCAAAGCAGGCTCAGGTCTCGCATTAACGCAAATGCAGATCACAAAGCCACAGTAAAAAGTAAAACCTAAATTCACGCCTGGTCCCAATTCCCAATGATATCAATAGCCAGCTAATGATAAGCCTAATAAAATACCTAATAAAAACACTAATAATAATAATAATAATAATAATAATAATAATAATAATAATAATGATGCCTATTAATAATAATACCATAATAATAATAATAATAATAATAATAATAATAATATCAACAACCAACAACAGCAATAAATAATAATAATAATAATAATAATAATAATAATAATAATAGGCCTAATAATAATAATGCCTGAAAGAACATAAGTCTTGTACTACTGCCAACAGCTTAGTAATGATAATAGGCCATAATAATAATAATAATAATTATTATTATAATAATTATAATTATAATAATGCCCGAAAGCAGATTAGAAATGTGGTGCTACTGCCAATTATAACAATAGCCTAATAATGATAATAGGCCTATGTATTTCTATGGAATGGATAATGCTACTACTGCTGCTACTACTACTACTACTAATAATAATAATAATAATAATCTAGCCCAGGGCTATCTATCTATCTATCTATCTATCTATCTATCTATCTATCTATCTATCTATCTATCTATCTATCTATCTATCTATCGGTCGATATAAGGTGCTGTAGGTCGGGTGGCGTCACTGCGGGTGAGTGTGTTTGGGGGGGGATGGGGGCGGGGCGAGAAGAGGGGCCCCCAACTGCAATGAACCAGCTTTGGTGGGGCCCAGGTTGCAAAAGGTTGAGAACCCCTGATTTAGGAAAACCAGTGAAAAATGTCATTTGCATAATAATTTGGAACGCAGTGTATGGTCCAAAGATCTTACCAAATACAGTGGAACCTGTCTGAAGTGAACATCTGGATGCAGTAATGCTTTCCATAACTGGAGCTGTTTGCTTTTGGGGACATGTTCTCATGAGTGATGACCTAAAAGTGCAAAGTTGGTCTCTCATAGGAACTAGCAAACAAGATGTGTATAACTACAAAACAAACTCTGAAATATAGCACAGTAAAATAATTTTGTGATTTTGACTGATTAAAATAATACTGAGGCTAATCAAACTTCTTTTCAGGCATTCCCTTAAAAACAAAAGCATAACCTCCAGCTATTTTGGGAAAGGCTGCTAACTGTGACATGAAAAAATGCCCGATGCGCTGGTCATAAGTGAGTCTTAATGTCTACTGATGAGTGACAGTCTTAAGAGCTTAAACTGTATTTTGAAAAATCTGCTACAGTTCAGAGTCTTAAAAGGTTAACTTTTAAAATTCATTACAAGCACATTTACCAGAATTCTCCAAAGATCATTTCAAGGTTCTTTCAAGATCCTCCTTCAAAGGACTAAAGAAATAAGTAAAGTCAAGTCAAGTTTATTTGTATAGCGCTTTTAACAATAAACATTGTCGCAAAGCAGCTTTACAGAATTTGAACGACTTAAAACATGAGCTAATTTTATCCCTGATCTCTCCCCGATGAGCAAGCCTGTGGCGACGGTGGCAAGGAAAAACTCCCTCAGATGACATGAGGAAGAAACCTCGAGAGGAACCAGACTCAAAAGGGAACCCATCCTCATTTGGGCAACAACAGACAGCCTGACTATAACATTAACAGTTTTAACATGAAGTCAGTTTCGTTGATGTTATAAACTCTTCATTGATGGAAACTTGAGTGCAAAACTGTTCATGACAACTGCAGTCCTAAAATTAGCAAGTCAACTGTAGTCCTCAGCCATAAAAGCATTACTGTAAGAGTCCAGAGCGTCCTCCAGGTGTGACTTTCAACTGTCCACATGGGGCTGACCTCCACAGGATCGATGTGATGAGACTCCAACCAGACACACGGCACCAGGCTGGATCAGACAGGTCCGAGGAGCAGAAGAGGTTCAGCATCTTGATCCCAGGACCAACATGTAACTCAGAGGGACAGATTTGGGGGGAAGTGGAGAGAGAAGGAGAGAAAACACAGGTTGTTAGGTATGCCCAATGTCACCTGAATAAGTAGGAACAGTATACATATTGCACTGAGTGCAAGCAGGGACTCCGGCAACTAACTATGACAGCATAACTAAAAGGGGAGAGCCAGAAGGTAACACAGGCATGAGGGGCCCCGGGACATAAAGCAGCAGCCACTACACCGTCAACAAACTCGAGTGAGCAAGCGAGTGGGGACTGACAGCATCCATGCATCCATATAAGAGTTTAATATACTGTGTTTAACTGAAACATGGATTAAGCCAAATGAATATATAGCATTAAATGAAGCGAGTCCTCCTGGATACAGTTATATACACCAGCCTCGTCTCACTGGCAGAGGAGGAGGCGTCACGGTTATTTATAACGATTATCTAGGTGTAACACACAAACCTGGTTATAAATTTAATACATTTGAAGTTCTTCATACTCATATAATGTATGTAGCCTCAAAAAATAAGTCTACCCAGTTAATTCCATTACTTATTATTTACAGGCCCCCGGGGCCATATTCTGAGTTTCTTTCTGAATTTGCAGATTTTATCTCAGATCTGGTTATTTCCTTAGACAAAGCTTTAGTTGTCGGAGATTTTAATATTCACTTCGATAACCCAGAAGACCCTTTAAAAACAGCGTTTGTGTCCATCTTAGATTCAGTAGGGATTAAGCAGAATGTCATAGGACCGACCCATAATGGTGGTCACACCCTCAAGCTAATACTAACATTCAGATTAAACGTAGAAAATATAGTCACACTTCCACAGTCTGAAGTTATCTCAGATCATTATCTCATCTCATTCAAACTATGTCTGAGTAATAATATATGCACCTCACCACGCTACTGTATTAAACGTACTTTCACGTCAACTACTGCACAGAGCTTTATAAATGATCTCCCAGAGTTCTCAACTTTGATTGGGTCACTGTCAGCCCCTGCAGAACTTGATCAGGCAACTGAATGCTTAGAGTCAACGTTCCGCCATACTTTAGATAATGTAGCTCCTCTTAAAAGGAAAATGATCAGAGACAAAAAAATTAGCACCCTGGTATAATGATGACACTCGCACATTAAAACAGACCACTCGAAAATTGGAACATAAATGGCGTCAAACAAAATTGGTAGCGTTCAAATTAGTGTGGAAGGAGAGCTTCCTGAAGTATAGAAAAGCTCTTAGTGCTGTGAGATCAACATATCTCTCCTCCCTAATAGAAGATAACAAAAATAATCCTAGATTCCTATTTAATACTGTAGCAAAATTAACCAGGAATAAGTCCACTATAGACACATGCACACCTGCAGTATGTAGTAGCAACGACTTCATGAATTTTTTTAATGACAAAATTGAGAATATCCGACAAAAAATTCAAACTACTAATTTAAGGTCAGACAATGAAAGTGACCTTGTAGTTAACAATATAACTGTATCAGATCATCAGTTAGAATGTTTTACTCCCCTTAAAGAAACTGAATTACTTTCATTAATCTCTACATCAAAAGCCTCAACTTGTGCACTAGATCCCTTACCGACACATCTATTCAAACAGATAATACCTGGAGTAATTGAACCGCTTCTAAAAATAATAAATTCTTCTCTTACGATTGGCTATGTACCCAAATCCTTTAAACTAGCAGTTATCAAACCCCTGATTAAAAAACCTGACCTTGATCCCTGTCAGCTGTTCAATTATCGGCCAATATCAAACCTCCCCTTTATCTCCAAGATCCTTGAAAAAGCTGTGGCACAGCAGTTATGCTCATATTTACATAGGAATAACATCCATGAAATGTATCAGTCAGGATTTAGACTTCATCATAGCACAGAGACAGCTCTGGTTAAAGTATTAGATTAGATTAGATTAGATTAGATTAGATTAGATTAGATTAGATTAGATTAGATTAGATTAGATTAGATTAGATGAGCCTTTATTATCTCTCCTTGAGAGAAATTTGTTTTGGGCAAACAAGAGAGTGTGATTTTACAGAAACATATAACATAAATGTAGCATGCTAAACAAGTAACATGCAAACATAGATACAGCCTAGTTCATCTGCCTCCACACACCCCCAAACAGACAGCCCCTTGTATTGCAGTCCATAGGGATTGCACACAGCCATTTCCCTGAGACAGCACTGGTTAAAGTATTAAACGACCTACTGTTGGCGTCTGATCAGGGCTGTGTCTCGCTACTTGTGTTGCTTGACCTTAGTGCAGCATTTGATACCATTGATCATTCCATTCTTCTGGATAGACTAGAAAATGTTGTGGGAGTTAAGGGAACAGCCCTCTCCTGGCTCAGGTCTTATCTAACTGATCGTTATCAGTATGTTGATATAAATGGTGATATTTCTAGATGTACCGAGGTAAAGTTTGGTGTTCCACAAGGTTCTGTTTTGGGTCCACTGCTTTTTTCTCTATATATGTTACCTCTGGGTGATATTATTCGGAAACATTGTATTAGTTTCCACTGTTATGCTGATGACACACAGTTGTATATCTTTGCAAAACCTGATGAGAGACACCAGCTTAATAGAATTGAGGAATGTGTGAAGGACATTAGACACTGGATGCTTATTAATTTCCTTCTGCTTAACTCTGACAAGACTGAAGTACTTGTACTCGGACCACATGCAGCTAGAAGTAAGTTTTCTGATTACACAGTAACTCTGGATGGCCTTTCTGTTTCTTCACGTGCAGCAGTAAAAGACCTCGGAGTGATTATTGACCCCAGTCTTTCATTCGAAACTCACATTGATAACATCACCCGGATAGCTTTCTTTCATCTCAGAAATATTGCTAAGATAAGAAATTTAATGTCACTACATGATGCAGAAAAACTAGTCCATGCTTTCGTTACTTCCAGGTTGGATTATTGTAATGCCTGATTTGATTTGATTTGATTTGATTTGGCAATATAAATATATATGATAAAAACATACATGTACATATCGCCGAGGATGACACAAAAAGCATTAAAATACACTTATTTCCATTGTGGTCCTCAAGATGACAAGATGGTTGTGGCAAACTTGGCACGTAAAAATAATAAATTTGACAACGTAAATATTTAAATTATAAACATACTATGATTAAACTAATTTATCACTAGAAACAAAAATTATATTTAAAAAAAACATAATTAAAATTAACATAGTAGATACTCGTAAAATAATAAGTATTTAACCATTGTAAAAAATAAAAATTACTGTACAATTTTGACACCTAATACATACATAACTAATAATAACTAAAATCGTTATTTTCTTCATTCATTATTTTAGCCATTAGGTGTTCCTTTACACCTAATGGCTAAAATAATGAATGAAGAAAATAACGATTTTAGTTATTAATGCCTTACTGTCTGGATGTTCCAATAAGTGCATAAATAAGCTCCAGTTAGTTCAGAATGCAGCAGCAAGAGTCCTTACTGGAACTAGAAAATATGACCACATCACGCCTGTCTTATCCACACTGCATTGGCTCCCGATCAAATTTTGTATTGATTATAAAATACTACTATTGACCTTTAAAGCACCGAATGGTCTCGCACCACAGTACCTGAGTGAACTTCTGCTCCTCTATGACCCGCCACGCCTACTTAGATCAAAAGGTGCAGGCTATCTGCTGGTACCTCGTATAGTGAAGGCTACATCAGGGGGCAGAGCCTTTTCTTACAAAGCCCCACAGTTATGGAACAGCCTTCCAAGTAGTGTTCGGGAATCAGACACAGTCTCAGCATTTAAGTCTAGGCTGAAAACATATCTGTTTAGTCAAGCCTTTTGTTAATAGTGTTGATGAGGTAAAGGAGTAGATCTAGAGGGTCCTCAGACATAGAGTGTTTTGGTAAACTGGGATATATGGATGCTGTCAGTCCCCACTCGCTTGCTCACTCGAGTTTGTTGACGGTGTAGTGGTTGCTGCTTTATGTCTCGGGGCTCCCTCATGCCTGTGTTACCTTCTGGCTCTCTCCTTTTAGTTATGCTGTCATAGTTAGTTGCCGGAGTCCCTGCTTGTACTCAGTGCAATATGCATACTGCTTCTACTTATTCAGGTGACATTGGGCATACCTAACAATCTGCATTTTCTTTCCCTCCCTCCCACCCCAAATCTATCCCTCTGAGTTACATGGAGTCAACAGAAAATCTTCTGGTGGAGAGGGTGGAGACCTCAACTGGCTATCGTAGCCTGCAGGGAATCGGCCGTCAGACTTTCTGTTGCATGTCCCAGACCCAGTGAAATGTAACTGAATTGTCTTGGCCAGCCCTAAGGGTCCCATCTGCATCTCATCATTGCTGAGGAGTGTGCTCCCATCACCCAATCAAGCATCCAGCCAGAACAGGTCATGATATTTTTTAACCATATTAACATGCCATTGTTGTGTGTTATGCCTGATGTAAAGACTCTCGTCTCTGCGAGCCTACCACACAGATTTAATACTTGTCATTTTTAGGGCATACCTAACAACATGTGTTTTCTTTCTCTCTCTCCCCCCCAAATCTGTCCCTCTGAGTTACATGTTGGTCCTGGGATTGAGATGCTGGCCTCTTCTGCCCCTCGGACCTGCTTGACCCATCCTGGTGCCCTGTGTCTGGTCGGAATTTTATCGCATCGCTCCTGTGAAGGACAGCCCCATGAGGACAGTTGAGGGTTATACCTGGAGGATGCTCTGGACTCTTACAGTCATGCTTTTATGGCTGAGGACTAAAGTTGACTTGCTAACTTTAGGACTGCAGTTATCATGAACAGTTTTGCACTCAAGTTTCCATCAATGAAGAATTATAACATCAACGAAACTGTCCTCATGTTAAAACTGTTAATATTATAGTCATGCTGTCTGTTGTTGCCCAAATGAGAATGGGTTCCCTTTTGAGTCTGGTTCCTCTCGAGGTTTCTTCCTCATGTCGTCTGAGGGAGTTTTTCCTTGCCACCGTTGCCACAGGCTTGCTCATTGGGGATAGATTAGGGATAAAATTAGCTCATGTTTTAAGTCATTCAAATTGTGTAAAGCTGCTTTGCGACAATGTTTGTTAAAAGCGCTATACAAATGACTTGACTTGACTTGACATACATCCCAGTTTACCAAAACACTCTATGTCTGAGGACCCTCCAGATCTACACCTTTACCTCAAACACCATTAACAAAAGGCTTGACTAAATGCTGAGACTGTGTCTGATTCCTGAACATTACTTGGAAGCACGGGCGATTGCTCTAAGACAACGAGGGAGGCTCAGCCTCCTCCAAAAATGACGAACATCGTGTAGGATGAATTGCGCTAGGCTTATGTTATAGCCGACCTTATAACATTGCTATTTCAGATCCAGAATCATAGAAATATATGTGCTCAACCCACAGTGTGAAATCATTCCGTTATAACTTTCCCCAGTCCGCCTAATGTGTGCATGAGTTTTTCCCCCTCGTGACAGCGCGATGCAGTCCAGCCTCAGTGGATTGGGAGCTATGTGCTTGTCAATCTCAAAATGCAAGACAATTATTGGACAAATACTGCGAAAACACCTGTCCACGGAGTCTCACGGACTCCCAGCCTCAGTGGACTTCAATGGCATTTGGGAGCTATGCGCTTTTCAATCTCAA
Source organism: Neoarius graeffei (assembly GCF_027579695.1). NCBI lineage: Eukaryota > Metazoa > Chordata > Actinopteri > Siluriformes > Ariidae > Neoarius > Neoarius graeffei. Next base: position 111,269,514 of record NC_083573.1, on the reverse strand, counting down.
AATGCAAGATGATTATTGGACAAATACTGCGAAAACACCCACCCACGGAGTCTCACGGACTCCCAGCCTCAATGGACTTCAATGGGATTTGGGAGCTATGTGCTTTTCAATCTCAAAATGCAAGATGGTTATTGGACAAATACTGCTAAAATGCCCGCCCCACGGACTCCGAGCCTCACATGGGAGGAACATGGCAGTTTCCGCGAGGAGACTGGTGATTGGTGAAAGCGGCCGTATATTTTCTTTGATTGACAGCTCATTTCAACTATAGACAGGCAGCGGTACAGTGTTGCCAGATTGGGCGGTTTCCCGCCCAATTGGGGGGTTTTAAGTGCATTTTGGCGGGTTTTGAACATATTTTGGGCTGGATAACGTCAGCAGTATCTGGCAACATCAGTTCAGTCCCATGCGGATTTGCAAGTGCTGTGGTGTATTGTAAGAGATCGGCTTACATTTTGATTTCATTCATTACATACGGTTTCTACCAGCTTTTTTAGTTTGTATATATTTTCATTGTAAATAAAGTGTAAATATAGTGTTGTCAAGTTTGCTATCTTAGTTAGAGAAATTTTGTTTATTTGAGTGACTGAACTTGAACTTGAGGGGGCTAGTCAGCTAGCAAGAAAGCTGTGCACAGATGCCAAGCATTGCTGATTTAATTTTGGCGAAGCCATTTGCCAGTCTTCCTTTCAAGGAAAAAATTAAAATTAAAGAGCAGGGTAGACCAACGCCTCAAATTGACTTGGTGAAAAAGGTAGGGAATAATACTCGTTCCTTTCAGCTCTCCTGGTACGAGAAAGTGAATTGGCTAACAGCAAATGACCCACATCAACAACAGTAAATAGGCTACTTTAGTAATATGTCATGGATGGACCAAAAATCTCGTCTCGTCTTCTTCCGCTTATCCAGGACCGGGTCGCGGAGGCAGCAGTCTAAGCATGGAAGCCCAAACTTCCCTTTCCCCAGACACCTCGGCCAGCTCCTCGGGAAGAACACCGAGGCGTTCCCAGGCCAGCCGAGAGACATAGTCCCTCCAGCGTGTCCTGGGTCTTCCCCGGGGCCTCCTCCCGGGGGGACATGCCTGGAACACCTCCCCAGGGAGGCGTCCAGGAGGCATCCGAAAAAGATGCCCGAGCCACCTCAGCTGGTTCCTCTCGATGTGGAGGAGCAGCGGCTCTACTCCGAGCTCCTCCCGAGTGACTGTGCTTCTCACCCTATCTCTAAGGGAGCACCCAGCCACCCTGCGAAGGAAACTCATTTCAGCCGCTTGTATCCGCGATCTTGTTCTTTCTGTCATTACCCAAAGCTCATGACCATAGGTGAGAGTCGGAACGTAGATCGACCGGTAAATTGAGAGCTTCGCCTTTTGGCTCAGCTCCTTCTTCACCATGACGGACCGGTAAAGCGATCGCATCACTGCGGAGGCTGCACCGATCTGCCTGTCGATCTCACGCTCCATCCTTCCCTCACTCGTGAACAAGATCCCGAGATACTTAAACTCCTCCACTTGAGGCAGGACTTCTCCACCAACCTGGAGAGGGCAAGCCACCCTTTTCCGGTCGAGAACCATGGCCTCGGACTTGGAGGTGCTGATTCTCATCCCAGCCGCTTCACACTCGACTGCAAACCGCCCCAGTGCATGCTGAAGGTCCTGGTTTGAAGAAGCCAACAGGACAACATCATCCGCAAAAAGCAGAGATGAAATCCTGTGGTTCCCAAACAGGATTCCTTCCGGCCCCTGGCTGCGCCTAGAAATTCTGTCCATAAAAATTATGAACAGAACCGGTGACAAAGGGCAGCCCTGACGGAGTCCAACATGCACTGGGAACAGGTCTGACTTACTGCCGGCAATGCGAACCAGACTCCTGCTCCGTTCGTACAGGGACCGGACAGCCCTTAGCAAAGAGCCCCGAACCCCATACTCCCGAAGCACCCCCCACAGAATACCATGGGGGCCACGGTCGAATGCCTTCTCCAGATCCACAAAGCACATGTGGACTGGTTGGGCAAACTCCCATGAACCCTCGAGCACCCTATGAAGGGTATAGAGCTGGTCCAGTGTTCCGCGACCAGGACGAAAACCGCATTGTTCCTCCTGGATCCGAGGTTCGACTATTGGTCGAATTCTCCTCTCCAGTACCCTGGAGTAAACTTTCCCTGGGAGGCTGAGAAGTGTGATTCCCCTGTAATTGGAGCAAACTCTCCGGTCCCCTTTCTTAAAAAGAGGGACCACCACCCCAGTCTGCCACTCCAGAGGCACTGTCCCCGACCGCCACGCGATGTTGCAGAGGCGTGTCAACCAAGACAGCCCCACAACATCCAGAGACTTGAGATACTCAGGGCGGATCTCATCCACCCCTGGTGCCTTGCCACCGAGGAGCTTGCAAACCACCTCCGTGACTTCGGCTTGGGTAATGAACGAGTCCACCTCTGAGTCATCAGCCTCAGTCTCCTCAGTGGAAGACATGACGGTGGGATTGAGGAGATCCTCAAAGTATTCCTTCCACCGCCCGACAATGTCCCCAGTCGAGGTCAACAGCTCCCCACCCGCACTGTAAACAGTGTTGGCAGAGTACTGCTTCCCCCTCCTGAGGCGCCGGACGGTTTGCCAGAATTTCTTCGAGGCCGACCGATAGTCCTTCTCCATGGCCTCCCCGAACTCCTCCCAGTTCCGAGTTTTTGCCTCCGCAACTGCCCGAGCTGCAGCACGCCTGGCCTGCCGATACCCGTCGGCTGCCTCAGGAGTCCCGGAGGTCAACATGGCCCGATAGGACTCCTTCTTCAGCTTGACGGCATCCCTTACTTCCGGTGTCCACCACCGGGTTCGGGGATTGCCGCCACAACAGGCACCGGAGACCTTGCGGCCACAGCTCCGAACAGCTGCGTCCACAATGGAGGTAGAGAACATGGTCCACTCAGACTCAATGTCCCCCGCCTCCCTCGGAAGCTGGGAAAAGCTCTCCCGGAGGTGGGAGTTAAAGACCTCCCCAACAGAGTGCTCGGCCAGACGTTCCCAGCAGACCCTCACCATACGTTTGGGCCTGCCAGGTCTGTCCAGCTTCCTCCTCCGCCAGCGGATCCAACTCACCACCAGGTGGTGATCAGTTGACAACTCAGCCCCTCTCTTCACCCGAGTGTCCAAGACATAGGGTCGGAGATCAGATGACACGACTACAAAGTCGATCATTGACCTCCGACCTAAGGTGTCCTGGTGCCACGTGCACTTATGGACACCCCTATGCTCGAACATGGTGTTCGTTATGGACAAACCGTGACTAGCACAGAAGTCCAATAACAAAACACCACTTGGGTTCAGATCGGGGAGGCCGTTCCTCCCAACCACGCCCCTCCAGGTGTCACTGTCATCGCCCACGTGAGCATTGAAGTCCCCCAGTAGCACAATGGAGTCCCCAGTCTGAGCACCCCTCAGTACCTCTCCCAGGGACTCCAAGAAGGCCGGATACTCTATACTGCTATTTGGCCCGTAGGCACAAACAACAGCAAGACCCCTCTCCCCAATCCGAAGGCGCAGAGAGGCGACCCTCTCGTTCACTGGGGTAAACTCCAACACATGGCGGCTGAGCTGGGGAGCTATAAGGAAGCCCACACCAGCCCGCCGCCGCTCACCATGGGCGACTCCAGAGAAGTGGAAAGTCCAGCCCCTCTCGAGGAGCTGGGTTCCAGAGCCCAAGCTGTGCGTGGAGGTGAGCCTGACTATCTCTAGCCGGTACCTCTCAACCTCCCGCACAAGCTCAGGCTCCTTCCCCCCCAGCGAAGTGACATTCCATGTCCCAACAGCCAGCCGCTGTGTCCGGGGATCAGGTCGTCGAGGCCCCTGCCTTCGACTGCCACCCAATCCACACTGCACCAAACCCCTACTGCTACCTCTGTGGGTGGTGAACCCACAGGAGGTCGGGCCCACGTCACCTCTTCGGGCTAAGCCCGGCCGGGCCCCATGGGCAAAGGCCCGGCCACCAAGCGCTCGCATACGAGCCCCAACCCCGGGCCTGGCTCCAGGGTGGGGCCCCGGCTGCGTCCTACCGGGCGACGTCATGGTCCTGGATTTTTTTCTCCATAGGGTTTTTTTTTTTTGGTGAACTGCTCTTGGTCTGGCCTGTCACCTAGGACCTGTCTGCCTTGGGAAACCCTAACAGGGGCATAATGCCCCCGACAACATAGCTCCTAGGATCATTCAAGCACACAAACCCCTCCACCACAATAAGGTGGCAGTTCTAGGAGGGGTGGACCAAAAATATAGAATCTATTTAAAATGTTTATGCTGAGTATATTATATTGGAATATATGTTTTTCTGGATATGAATTAAACACCGCTACAATTTGGAAAACATTTTTAAACAAAAACACAGCCGAGGTAAATTTTTAAACAACATGCCACAATTTTAAAATATAAAATGTTAAAATATACCCCCCCAACACCACCATCATGTATATTGGACAGTAAGCTAATGGGCCAAAAGAACCTGTTATTTCACAGTTTGTGACGCTGCCAACAATCAGCCAGATCAGAGGCAAGAGTATGGGCAAAATTGATGTGTTTTTTTTTTATCTGGAAATATCGTAACCGACCAACCTCCCCTGTTTGAAAGACTACCAGCCGCCACTGCTTGGAAGGCTGTTCCATAACTGTGGGGCTTTGTAAGAAAAGACTCCGCCCCCTGATGTAGTCTTCACTATACGAGGTACCAGCAGATAGCCTGCACCTTTTGATCTAAGTAGGCATGGCGGGTCATAGAGGAGCAGAAGTTCACTCAGGTATTGTGGTGCGAGACCATTCAGTGCTTTAAAGGTCAATAGTAGTATTTTATAATCAATACGAAATTTGATTGAGAGCCAATGCAGTGTGGATAAGACAGGGGTGATGGGGTCATATTTTCTAGTTCTAGTAAGGACTCTTGCTGCTGCATTTTGAACTAACTGGAGCTTGTTTATGCACTTATTGGAACATCCAGACAGTAAGGCATTACAATAATCCAACCTGGAGGTAACGAAAGCATGAACTAGTTTTTCCGTGTCACGTAGTGGCATTAAATTTCTTATCTTAACAATACAGTGGTGCTTGAAAGTTTATGAACCCTTTAGAATTTTCTATATTTCTGCATAAATATGACCTCAAACATCATCAGATTTTCACACAAGTCCTAAAAGTAGATAAAGAGAACCCAGTTAAACAAATGAGACAAAAATATTATACTTGGTCATTTATTTATTGAGGAAAATGATCCAATATTACATATTTGTGAGTGGCAAAAGTATGTGAACCTCTAGGATTAGCAGTTAAAATTTGAAGGTGAAATTAGACTTAGGTGTTTTTAATCAATGGGATGACAATCAGGTGTGAGTGGGCACCCTGTTTTATTGAAAGAACAGGGATTTATCAAAGTCTGATCTTCACAGCACATGTTTGTGGAAGTGTATCATGGCACGAACAAAGGAGATTTCTGAGGACCTCAGAAAAAGCGTTGTTGATGCTCATCAGGCTGAAAAAGGTTACAAAACCATATCTAAAGAGTTTGGACTCCACCAATCCACAGTCAGGCAGACTGTATACAAATGGAGGAACTTCAAGACCATTGTTACCCTTCTCAGGAGTGGTCAACCAACAAAGATCACTTCAAGAGCAAGGCGTGTAATAGTCGGTGAGGTCACAAAGGACCCCAGGGTAAATTTTAAGCAACTGAAGGCCTCTCTCACACTGGCTAATATGAATGTTCATGAGTCCACCATCAGGAGAACACTGAACAACAATGGTGTGCATGGCAGGGTTGCAAGGAGAAATCCACTGCTCTCCAAAAAGAACATTGCTGTTTGTCTGCAGTTTGCTAAAGATCACATGGAAAAGCCAGAAGGCTATCGGGAAAATATTTTGTGGACGGATGAGACCAAAATAGAACTTTTTGATTTAAATGAGAAGCATTATATTTGGAGAAAGGAAAACACTGCATTCCAGCATAAGAACCTTATCCCATCTGTGAAACATGGTGGTGGTAGTATCATGGTTTGGGCCTGTTTTGCTGCATCTGGGCCAGGACGGCTTGCCATCATTGATGGAACCATGAATTCTGAATTATACCAGCAAATTCTAGGTAGGTAGGTCATGCAGCAAGACAACGACCCTAAGCACACAAGTTGTTCTACCAAAGAATGGTTAAAGAAGAATAAAGTTAATGTTTTGGAATGGCCAAGTCAAAATCCTTACCTTAATCCAATGGAAATGTTGTGGAAGGACCTGAAGCGAGCAGTTCATGTGAGGAAACCCACCAACATCCCAGAGTTGAAGCTGTTCTGTATGGAGGAATGGGCTAAAATTCCTCCAAGCCAGTGTGCAGGACTGATCAACAGTTACCGCAAACATTTAGTTGCAGTTATTGCTGCACAAGGGGGTCACACCAGATACTGAAAGCAAAGGTTCACATACTTTTGCCACTTACAGATATGTAATATTGGATCATTTTCTTCAATAAAAAAATGACCAAGTATAATATTTTTGTCTCATTTGTTTAACTGGGTTTTCTTTATCTACTTTTAGGACTTGTGTGAAAATCTGATGATGTTTTAGGTCATATTTATGCAGAAATACAGAAAATTCTAAAGGGTTCACAAACTTTCAAGCACCACTGCATTTCTGAGATGAAAGAAAGCTATCTGGGTAATGTTATCAATGTGAGTTTCGAATGAAAGACTGGGGTCAATAATCACTCCAAGGTCTTTTACTGCTGCACATGAAGAAACAGAAAGGCCATCCAGAGTTACTGTGGAATCAGAAAACTTACTTCTAGCTGGATGTGGATCCAGTGTCTAGTGTCCTTTACGCATTCCTCAATTCTATTAAGCTGGTGTCTCTCATCAGGTTTTGCAGAAACATACAACTGTGTGTCATCAGCATAACAGTGGAAACTAATACAATGTTTACACATAATATCACCCAGAGGTAACATATATAAGGAAAAAAGCAGTGGACCCAAGACAGAATCTTGTGGAACACCAAACTTTACCTCAGTATGTCTAGAAATATCACCATTTATATCAACATACTGATAGCGATCAGTTAAATAAGAGTTGAGCCAGGAGAGGGCCGTTCCCTTAACTCCCACAACATTTTCTAGTCTATCCAGAAGAATGGAATGATCAATCGTATCAAATGCTGCACTAAGGTCAAGCAACCCTGGCGAAAAAAAAAAAACGTACTTCATTGTATTTAAGGTATATTCATATTTTCAATAGTATATTGAAAATGTACTTACACAAATTGTACTTTTTGTAAATATGTAAAGAGTATACTAACATCACACTTTCACGCTAACACTTTTAACACACTTTAAAATAATTATACTATATTACACTTTATAGAAATATATTATACTAAAATATACTTTAAGTGAAAGTTATGTGCAATTTCTAAAGTGTACTATAATACAAACAAAGTACACTTTAATTTGACTAATTAAGCATATATTAGTACATATAAAGTCATATACTTAAAGTATACAACATATACTTTAAGTTGTTCCACTTTAGCACATAAAAGTACACTAAATACACTTCAAGTTGCACTTTTCTACAATTTAATTACAATTAAAATATATTTAGTACAAAATTAGTTGTTCCAAAATAGCATGCCTCAAGTTAACTCATCATAAACACACTTGAAGTATATTGATGATTAGTGTGGCTTCAAGTACACAAAAGTATGCTAAATTTTAGTACACTTAGCACATTTATTTTTCACCAGGGAACACAAGCAGCGAGACACAGCCCTGATCAGACGCCAACAGTAGGTCGTTTACTACTTTAACCAGTGCTGTCTCTGTGCTATGATGAGGTCTAAATCCTGACTGATGCATTTCATGGATGTTATTCCTATGAGCATAACTGTTGTGCCACAGCTTTTTCAAGGATCTTGGAGATAAAGGGGAGGTTTGATATTGGCCGATAATTGGACAGCTGACAGGGATCAAGGTCAGGTTTTTTAATCAGGGGTTTGATAACTGCTAGTTTCAAGGATTTGGGTACATAGCCAATCGTAAGAGAAGAATTTATTATTTTTAGAAGCGGTTCAATTACTTCAGGTATTATCTGTTTGAATAGATGTGTAGGTAAGGGATCTAGTACACAAGTTGAGGCTTTTGATGCTGAGATTAATGAAAGTAATTCAGTTTCTCTTAGAGGAGTAAAACATTCTAATTGCTGATCTGATACAGTTATATTGTTAACTACAGAGTCACTTACATTGTCTGACCTTAAATTAGTAGTTTGAATTTTTTGTCGGATATTCTCAATTTTGTCATTAAAAAAATTCATGAAATCGTTGCTACTACATACTGCAGGTGTGCATGTGTCTATAGTGGACTTATTCCTGGTTAATTTTGCTACAGTATTAAATAGGAATCTAGGATTATTTTTGTTATCTTCTATTAGGGAGGAGAGATATGTTGATCTCGCAGCACTAAGAGCTTTTCTATACTTCAGGAAGCTCTCCTTCCACGCTAATTTGAACACTACCAATTTTGTTTGATGCCATTTATGTTCCAATTTTTGAGGGGTCTGTTTTAATGTGCGAGTGTCATCATTATACCAGGGTGCTAATTTTTTGTCTCTGACCATTTTCCTTTTTAGAGGAGCTACATTATCTAAAGTATGGCAGTTTTTGTGTTACACCAAGATAATCATTATAAATAACCGCAACGCCTCTTCCTCTGCCAGTTAGACGAGGCTGGTGTATATAACTGTATCCAGGAGGTATGTAAAAGTTTTTTCCTTTACCTGACATGTTTCGACAGTGTAACTTCCGTCTTCATCAGAGGGTCACCCGGATGTTGGTGTGTGACGTGCTTTTATTGTATCCAGGAGGACTCGCTTCATTTAATGCTATATATTCATTTGGCTTAATCCATGTTTCAGTTAAACAAAGTACATTAAACTCCTGATCAGTAATGAGTTCATTAACCATTAGCGCTTTAGATGTAAGAGATCTAATATTTAATAGCCCCACCTTTAGATCAAAGGTGCTGGCAGCAGCTGTACAGTCAGTATGATCTAATTTTATATTGATTAGGTTACTGGAACAAACTCTCTGAATATTTCTACCTTTTTGTTGAGCTTGGGGAACAGACACAGTCTCGATGTAGTGGACCCTGAGTGACGACTCTGTGCAGCTAGCAGACAGTCGGTTTAGCCTGTTCTTCTGCTCCCTGGTCTTGGCTCTGGATTGTCAGAAATTAACTAGGCCTATTCTGAGACTATGACCTATGCTGCAGGAAATGAGAGCAGCACCTTCCCGAGTGGGATGGATACCGTCCTGCCCTAACAGGCCAGCAGTGCCCTCAAAATTAGCCCAATTATCTATAAAGCCCACACTGTTTTCAGAGCACCACCTGGACAGCCAGTAGTTCAGTGACCATAACCTGCTGTAAGCTACATCGCCACGCCGCATTAGGATGGGGCCAGAGCATACTACAGCATCGGACATCGCCTTCACTAATTTAAACGCCTCTACAAAGTTACTCTTAGTAACCTCAGACTGACAAAAGTGTATATGAATGAATGAATGAATGAATGAATGAATGAACCCTTTATTATCACTGTTGCCAGTGAAATTGACCATCAACCTGTCCGTACAGAGGGGGAACAGGACAGGAAGACAGGGATAAAAGAAAAGGAAACACAACATGAGGAGAGATAAGGAAAAAAAGAACACCCCCCCCCCCCCACTATGCTCCTGTCAGGAGTACAGTGTGGGAACATTTAAAAAACCTTTGCACATAAACACACAATAACACAAGTACACTTTAAACACAGGACTTGAGGGGGGGAAGGGGGGAAAAGAGGGGGCAATCAGGGGTGGGGGGTAAGGGCAGAGGGGAGGGGGTGGAGGTAACCCAGCGCAAGCAAGCAGCCGTCCGCTCCTGCAGCCATGAAGGCGCTGGGCATGCACCCGCTTGTCACACTGGGGATGAAAATGGCGACCGCGGAAAGTTGGAGAAGGAATGCGAGGAATGCGAGAGTGTCTCCCAGCAGTGACCTTCAGGGGGAAATGTTGCCTCAGCAATGGCCTTAACCGAGGCCGGTGCTGTCTCAGGGAGCCGAATGTCGATAAGATATAAATTGTTTGGTCTTTCCAGACGCTGTCTTTGCATGTCGACACCGCTCGTCCATATCTGTCCATTCCATCCATTCTGTTCAAATTGGTCTCCGAAAAGTTTATTCCTTGCAAAGCCGAAAGCTTCTCCAAGATAAGAACCATATAGTGGTTCAAGTTCTGATCCACAGTCTGAGTGCCGACAGCTTTGCCCACCGTTCCAATCATATCGGGCAGCTTTGTGGGGCTTTGAACAGTTGTCACCATTGTCTGATTTCCTCGATATACCAGGGCAATGCCTAATCCAATCAGCAAAAGTCCTGTAATCATGGTTCCGAATAGGTAGATATCTTCAATGTCCTCCACAGAAAGAATCGCCAGGCACATGACTCGCCACCGCTCCCATGCATCCATCGTGTAACCAGCCACAAACGTTCCAGCAGGACAGGCGGGTTCCCCTGAACCCAGGCTTCTCGTCGAGAGTATATCATTAGCTCCTGCATGGATAACTATCTTTGAGAACCTGTGCTTGCCTAGAACCCTAAGATTACCTGCTATGTCCAGCACCCTGGCTCCTGGTATACACCTGACTAAAGCTGCTGGTGCCCTTAAAGGCTGAGCTAATTTCACATGCCGTATGATAGAGTCCCCTATAACCAGAGCTCTTTCAGGTTTCTCAGTGGGTGCATCACTAAGGAGAGCAAACCTGTTCAACAAGTGACGCGGAGAGGAGTGGTGCTCCCCTGGGTGAGCCTCAGAGGTAGCTTTGGCTCTACGCTTATGCCGCCAAGCCGTCACCCATTCGCCCCACTGTAAGGGCTCTAATGCCGGAGTTGGGGGATTACTAACTCCACCTAGGGCATCCAGACTTTCCTCTACAGAAACTACACTGTTCTCATGCTCACTGACCTTCTCTAAAGCCTGGACATGCACTTCTAGCACTGTAATCTTCTCCATCAGAGAGCTAACTAATCTGCACTTATCACAAATAAAGCTATCGCTAGCAACGGAGGAAGAATGACTAAACATCCTGCACTAGATGCATGTACCCTTAATCAAAGATCTGTTGATATTAAAGCAGATCAGATGTGGATGGTCTCCGCTTGTGGTCTTTACACAGAAAGAGAAAAAAAAGAAAGTATTTTGAAAGGTGAGAATTAATGAATCTTGTTTGATCTACAGTGTGATAATGAATTTGTCATATGATTATTTGTAATAAATTAAATGTTCATTGTTCTATTTGAGCACAATAATAATTTTTAATTAAGAACCATTATTAATACAGTATCTTTAAGTATTGGTACTCTTGTACATAGTACCAATACTTAAAGATACTGTATTAATAATGGTTATTAATTTATTAGGAGGGGATGTACTCTTGTACATCCCCTCCTAGAACTGCCACCTTATTGTGGTGGAGGGGTTTGTGTGCTTGAATGATCCTAGGAGCTATGTTGTTGGGGGCATTACGCCCCTGTTAGGGTCTCCCAAGGCAGACAGGTCCTAGGTGACAGGCCAGACTAAGAGCAGTTCACCAAAACCCCTTATGGATAACAATCTATCAAGGACCGTGACATCGCCTGGTATGGCGCAGCCGGGGCCCCACCCTGGAGCCAGGCCTGGTCGGCCTCGAAGAAATTCTGGCAAACTGTCCGGCGCCTCAGGAGGGGGAAGCAGTACTCTGCCAACACTGTTTACAGTGCGGGTGGGGAACTGTTGACCCCGACTGGGGACATTGTCGGGAGGTGGAAGGAATACTTCGAGGATCTCCTCAATCCCACTGTCTCGTCTTCCACTGAGGAAGTGGAGGCTGATGACTCAGAGGTGGACTTGTCCATTACCCAAGCCGAAGTCACTGAGGTGGTTAGCAAGCTCCTTGGTGGCAAGGCACTGGGGGTGGATGAGATCCGCCCTGAGTATCTCAAGTCTCTGGATGTTGTGGGGCTGTCTTGGCTGACATGCCTCTGCAACATCGCGTGGTGGTCAGGGACAGTGCCTCTGGAGTGGTAGACTGGGGTGGTGGTCCCTCTTTTTTAAGAAAGGGGACCGGAAAGTGTGCTCCAATTATAGGGGAATCACACTTCTCAGCCTCCCATGGAAGGTTTACTCCAGGGTACTGGAGAGGAGAATTCAGCCAATAGTCGAACCTCGGATCCAGGAGGAACAATGCGGTTTTTGTCCTGGTCGCAGAACACTGGACCAGCTCTATACCCTTCTTAGGATGCTCGAGGGTTTGTGGGAGTTTGCCCAACTAGTCCACATGTGCTTTGTGGATTTGGAGAAGGCATTCGACCATGTCCCTCATGGTATTCTGTGGGGGGTGCTTCGGGAGTATGGGGTTCGGGGCTCTTTGCTAAGGGCTGTCTGGTCCCTGTACAAATGGAGCAGGAGTCTGGTTCGCATTGCCGGCAGTAAGTCAGACCTGTTCCCAGTGCATGTTGGACTCCGGCAGGGCTGCCCTTTGTCACCGGTTCTGTTCATAATCTTTCTGGACAGAATTTCTAGGCACAGCCAGGGGCCAGAAGGAATCCTGTTTGGGAACCACAGGATTTCATCTCTGCTTTTCGCAGATGATGTTGTCCTGTTGGCTTCTTCAAACCAGGACCTTCAGCATGCACTGGGGCAGTTTGCAGTCGAGTGTGAAGTGGCTGGGATGAGAATCAGCACCTCCAAGTCTGAGGCCATGGTTCTCGACCAGAAAAGGGTGGCTTGCCCTCTCCAGGTTGGTGGAGAAGTCCTGCCTCATGTTGAGGAGTTTAAGTATCTTGGGATCTTGTTCACAAGTGAGGGAAGGATAGAGCATGAGATCGACAGGCGGATCGGTGCAGCCTCCGCAGTGATGCGGTCGCTTTACCGGTCTGTTGTGGTGAAAAAGGAGCTGAGCCAAAAGGCAAAGCTCTCGATTTACCAGTCGATCTAAGTTCCGACTCTCACCTATGATCATGAGCTTTGGGTAATGACCGAAAGAACAAGATCGTGGGTACAAGCGGCCGAAATGAGTTTCCTTTGCAGGGTGGCTGGGCGCTCCCTTAGAGATAGGGTGAGAAGCACAGTCACTCGGGAGGAGCTCAGAGTAGAGATGCTGCTCCTCCACATCGAGAGGAATCAGCTGAGGTGGCTCGGGCATCTCTTTTGGATGCCTCCTGGACGCCTCCCTGGGGAGGTGTTCCAGGCATGTCCCCCCAGGAGGAGGCCCCGGGGAAGACCCAGGACATGCTGGAGGGACTATGTCTCTCGGCTGGCCTGGGAACGCCTCGGTGTTCTTCCCGAGGAGCTGGCCGAGGGGTCTGGGGAAAGGGAAGTTTGGGCTTCCATGCTCAGACTGCTGCCTCCGCGACTCGGCCCTGGATAAGTGGAAGAAGATGAGATGAGACAAGACTCTTGTACATGTTGGATTAAGACCTTGGAATTCAATAGATGGTAGCTGATTCTCTTTAAAATTAATCCATGCTTGAAAACGACTAATTAAATCATGTATTTATTGAAGTTTTGACAAAACTGTTTTTCAGAGTAAACTGCCATGGTCAATTTCCGAATTTGTTTTCTTTCAGGGTGCATCATCAAGAAATATTCCTCCAAAATCTTAGACAAGTGTTGGAATGACATAAGGAGGGCAATCGATCAAAAATGCAATGTATTTGTACTTTTACTTGTACTTGGTAAGGTCTTCACATTTAGTGTGCCTGCTCGCAATCTAGTTTTCATGAACTTAGGAGGTGTCTCCAAGAACTCCTGTCCAAAGCAGCACGAATGGCTGTGGAGATGTCGCAGTAGTCGCCGAACAGTTGCCTGACGTCAGCAGCAATAGTTTGCAGAATGCTAAGATGTGGGCAGCCATGGGAGGGAGTCCAGCCCAGTAGATATTTCAGGAGTCAGGCAGTCTCCATCTGAGCGATGTAGCACAATCTGTTCATCTCTATAAGCGTACCAAGCGTACAATAGGCAGTCTGAGCACGAAGTTCCCTATTAGTGACGTGATCTTGCCAACGTACTTTAAGGATTCTCTGCAAACAGGAATGCTGGAAGCTTTCAAGGTGATGTACATGGCAGTTTTTCAGAGCCCATGTGGGGGAGCCATACAACAGCAGTGAAAGCACACCACTCTCATTTACCTTTGTGGTAAATGGTTTCTCCAGATTTTATTTAGGGAGTTAAACGCACCCGATGCTTTGCCGATCCTAACATTGATTTCCTTGTTAAGGGAGCCATCACTGGAGATAATAGAGCCAAGGTATCTGAAATGGTTCACCTGCTCCAGAGGTTCGTTATCCACTGTAAGGTCAAGGACTTTGTCCTGCTGAAAGGGACATTGATTGTGGAATGTGCCTATCAGCATGCAGTTGGTCTTTTTGGCATTGATCTTTAGGCCAGCTTCTTTACCAGTGTCAGAGATGCTGGATGTCCCTTCTTGAAGACCATCTATACTGCTGTCAAGGACAGCAATGTCATCTGCATAGTCGAAATCGCTGATGTATACTGCTGGGAGTCAAGAGCTGCAGCGATTCTGGAGCAGAAATCCGTGCAAGAAGGTTCTCTCAGGCAGGGCACGCTCCAGAACCCAGTTGAGGACAATGTTGAAGAGTGGAGGGGCCTGTATGTCGCCTTGTCCTGTGTCCAACTTAACTTCGAACCATTCGGTTAGCTCGTCCCCGATGCGTACAGCACTAACAGTGTTGGAATAGAAGGCTTTAAATATATTGATATCTTTGTCTGGTACGCCATAATGTTCAAGAGCAGCCCAGATGTAATCTCAGTTGACAGAGTCTAATGCTGCTTTAAAGTCGATGAAGTTAATGAACAGAAGAAGGTTGAACTCTAAGGCTTGAAATGCAATGACCTCAGGAAAAAGCAAACAGATTGATGAGGAGATTGTTCTGTTGCCATCTGTTTGCTTTTTCCTGAATGTTCAGTGTCACTTTGTGTTCAACTGTGTATTTGTGACCCTGTATATAAAAAGGAGGCTTTAATTAATTTCTGATGAACTTGTTTGATAAATACACATTTAAAATGTTTTAAAAGTGTTAAAATTTTGTTGAAGTTTGCAAGACACACTTCAACCTTTAAGCAAATTGGAAATTTGAAAGTTTTTGAAACATTTTGAAACAGTTTTTTATAACAAAATTAGCTGCAGGAAAACATCTTTTCACCTTTTTTAATGGGTCACATTCAACACATTTCTTTAATCCTCTAATAATTTTGATGAACATCATTGTGACTTGCCATTTTGTAAGTACATCTTTGAAAAGTTCTATCAAGTTAACCATTTTATATTTGCGTGAAGTTGCAGTGAATTTCTATTTTTGTTGATGGCTTTCATTTAAGACTTCAGCTGAGCAACAAGTGTCCAGATGTTATAGAGAAGAAAATTTTGAATATACAACATTTGGCAATATTTTTATAATGTTGAACGTTAAGAGAAATTAGCGCTGATGTTAAAAAAAGCAGGTGGTGGGATTAATGGTAATTAGGCAACACACTGTAGCAGGCAAATTAATAATGTAAACTCACCAGTGAGAACAATTTTTTAAATGACAGTATTTTATAATTATTTCTTGGTCAATCAACTGACTTCTACTGGAAATGTCAGTGCATATGTTATGATAGCATCAATAAAGAACTTTGTTTGGAATTTAATGTGTTTTTTGTTTTTTAAGATTCTTGTAGATCTTAACAAGAATTCTAAAGATGTTTGACAATCTTGAAAAGAAGTTAAAAGATCTTTGTAGATCCTTGAAGATCTTGGCAAGAAAATTGAAGATCCTTGAAGAGCTTGGAAAGAAGTTAAAAGATCTTGACAAGAATTCTAAAGATCCTTGAAGATCTTGAAAAGAACTTTGAAGATCCTTGTAGATCCTTGAAGATCTTGGCAAGAATTTTAAAGATCCTTGAAGATCTTTTGAGGATCTTTGTTGAGATTCTCGAGAAGAACTTCAGAGATCCTTGAAGACCCTTGAAAGATTTTCCCCAGGGTTGACTGTGTTTTTATGTAAAATTTGTCATCTGTAAATATTTACATATTTGAAGGTGACTGAAGCAATTTCAGTTTTAAGAACTGTATTTTGTAACAAGTTAATACTTTTAGTTTATTCTTTAATTTTACACATCTTTTTATAATCAGTTTTAATTTCATATTTAACATACTGTAATTATTCATTATTTATTAGTTTTATATATATAAGAATAGGGTAATCCTTAGACCCAAGAGTGCTCAAACTAGGAGCAATAATACAACAAAATAAAGAGAGAAAATACTTCAATTTGTACGCATAATTTTATTGCGCACGACAAGCCTGTTTCGAGAGCGACTTGCTCTCTCATCAGGTGCGGCAAGAATATTGATACACAGCTGCTTTTATACACAAAAGGTGTTTGCTAAAATAAACCTACTAGCATGCCGGCATGCGCTGGCTAGTTCATTGGGCTTATTTAGTGTGCCTAGATGTGGTTTGCATACAATATAATTGTAACAGTTCACTATGCGTGGGTGGAGCACAGAGGACGGCAGGACAGAGATCAGGTTCGAAATAGGGCTTTATTGTCACACTTTTCAGTGAACAATCTTTCATTGACCAGACACACACACAACCAGCGTCTAGTCCGGGGGTGAGCTCCTCTGCTCTCGCTCTCCCTCCTTAAGTAGGGTGCGGTCACTGGGAGGACACACACAAACATAGGTTAATTGATGTCAGGTGGAGTGATTCTGCCACTTACCCTCCCTGACTCCGCCCTCCTGTCGCAGACCTGCGCTTGACCACGCCCCCACTGCCACATACCCCCACCACCCGACTCAGGCTGGGCAGCCGTCCGGCCTGCAGCCGACTCCCCCCCCCCCTTGACGGGAGAGGAAGTCCGCCACAACCATCTGCACCCCCGGCCTGTGGACCACCTTGAAATTAAAGGGTTGGAGTGCCAGATACCAACGGGTGATCCGCGCGTTGGCATCCTTCATGCGGTGGAGCCACTGGAGGGGTGCATGGTCCGAACAGAGGGTGAAAGGGCGCCCCAGCAGGTAGTACCGGAGGGCGAGGACCGCCCACTTGATTGCCAGACACTCTTTCTCTATGGTGCTGTAGCGCCCCTCACGCACCGACAGCTTCCTGCTGATGTACAGGACGGGGCGGTCCTCCCCCTCCACCTCCTGGGACAAAACTGCCCCCAGCCCTCTGTCCGACGCATCGGTCTGCAACATAAAGGGGAGAGAAAAGTCAGGGGAGTGTAAAAGTGGCCCCCCACACAGTGCAGCCTTTACCTCAGAAAAAGCCCGCTGGCATTGCTCCGTCCACTGGACCGGATCTGGTGCCCCCTTTTTAGTGAGATCAGTCAGCGGGCTGGTGACGTCCGAATAATTAGGTATAAACCTACGATAATAGCCAGCCAGCCCCAGGAACTGTCTCACCCCCTTTTTGGTCTTGGGCCTCGGGCAGGCCGCAATTGCTGTGGTCTTGTTAATTTGGGGACGCACCTGCCCGTTGCCCAAGTGGAAGCCCAGTTACTGTACTTCCACCCGCCCAATCGCACACTTCTTCTGGTTGGCTGTGAGACCTGCTCGCCTCAGCGACCCAAGGACGGCCCTTAGGTGTTCGAGGTGCCTTGGCCAGTCATTACTATAGACGATGATGTCGTCGAGGTAGGCGGCCGCATAGGTGGCGTGGGGGCGGAGGACCCTGTCCATCAGCCGCTGAAACGTAGCGGGCACCCCAAACAGCCCAAACGGAAGTGTGACGAGTTGGTGTAAACCAAACGGTGTGGAAAAGGCCGTTTTCTCTCAAGATAGTGGAGTCAAGGGGATCTGCCAATATCCCTTCGTCAAATCCAGTGTCGAATAAAAGCGAGCAGTGCCAAGTCAATTGAGCAACTCATCAATACGAGGCATTGGGTATGCGTCGAATTTAGACACCGCATTGACTTTCCTATAGTCCACACAGAACCAGACCGACCGGTCGGCCTTGGGTACCAAGACCACCAGGCTGCTCCAGTCACTGTGGGACTCCTCGACGATGCCCATTTCGAGCATGGCCTCAAGTTCTTCCCGAACCACTTTTTTTTTTTGTGTTAGGGTAGTCTGTAAGGGCGGCTACGAACTACCACCCCTGGGGGCGTCTCAATGTGGTGCTCTATGAGGTCGGTGCAACCGGGCAGGGGCAAGAACACGTCTGAAAACTCGGTCTGCAACTGGGCGACCTCCGTGAGTTGGGTCAGGGAGAGGTGGTCTCCACAGGGGACTGGAGAGGTACGTGATGCCAATGCCCCTTTTTGAACCTCCGGCCCCAGCTCCACCTTCTCCGGAACCACCGACACCAACGCCATGGGGACCTCCTCATTCCAGAGTTTAAGCAGATTGAGGTGGTAAATCTGTAGCGCACCACCCCTGTCCGTTCGCCTCACCTTGTAGTCGACGTCCCCGACTCGCCGTGTGACCTCAAAGGGTCCTTGCCACTTGGCAATCAATTTGGAGCTCGATGTGGGCAACAGTACGAGTACCTTATCTCCCGGTGTGAACTCCCTAAGGCGCGTACTCTTGTTGTACAGGCGGGCTTGCTGTTCTTGGGCCTGCCGCAAATTCTCCTGGGTTAGGTGGTTGAGTGTATGGAGTTTTGCGCGCAGGTCCATAACATATTGAATTTTGCTTTTACTTTGTGAAGGTCCCTCCTCCCAATTTTCCCACAGCACGTCTAGAATGCCACGCGGCTTACGCCCATATAATAATTCGAACGGAGAGAACCCCGTGGAGGCTTGGGGGACCTCTCACACTGAAAACAACAAGGGCTCGAGCCACTTATCCCAATTACGTGCGTCCTCACTTACGAATTTTTTTAATGATATTTTTGAGGGTGCGATTGAACTGTTCCACTAAACTGTCCATTTGTGGGTGATACACACTGGTGCGGATCGGCTTAATTCCCAATAACCCATACAGTTCGTGTAGTGTCCGTGACATAAATGTGGTGCCTTGATCAGTCAGAATCTCTTTCGGGATTCCAACTCGGGAGATGACGCGGAAGAGCGCCTCCGCAATACTGCATGCTGAGATATTGTGCAGGGGCACTGCTTCCGGGTATCACATTGCATAGTCCACCAGAACTAATATAAAGCGGTACCCTCGTGCTGACCGATCTAATGGCCCGACGAAATCCATCCCAATTCTTTCAAACGGGGTCTCGATTAATGGTAGAGGGCGCAAAGGCGCTTTTGGAATGGCCGCTGGATTTACTAACTGGCATTCGTGGCATGCCGTACACCACCTACGAACATCGCCGCGAATCCCCGGCCAATAGAATCGGGCCATTATTCGGGCTAGTGTCTTATCCTGTCCGAAGTGTCCAGCCATGGGATTAAAGTGAGCCGCCTGGAATACCAATTCCCGGCGGCTCTTTGTAATTAAAAGTTGCGTGACTCGCTCTTTAGTTTGAGTGTCCTGCATCACTCGGTATAACCTAGCCTTCATAATTGCAAAGTAGGGGAAGGATGGGGTGGCGTTCGGCTGGAGCGTTTGACCATCGATTACTCTCACTTGGTCAAATGCATGCCGCA
The DNA here is from genome assembly GCF_027579695.1 of Neoarius graeffei. Taxonomy (NCBI): domain Eukaryota; kingdom Metazoa; phylum Chordata; class Actinopteri; order Siluriformes; family Ariidae; genus Neoarius; species Neoarius graeffei. Next base: position 111,249,887 of record NC_083573.1, on the reverse strand, counting down.
GAGTCTCGTCTCACGACTTCTCTAATGGGAAATCGGCGAGGGATTCCCCAACAGAGAGAGGAGGGGCCAGCGGCTCCTCACTCTGACCCGGAGGTGACGTAGACGGCTCTGTGACAGCTGCTCCCGCCAAAGCAACACCAGGACCTCCCCCTGATAAATGGCAGGACCTACTCTTTACTAAGTGTGTTATTAAATCCCGAAATCCCGGCCAATCAAACCAGACCAGAGTGGGTAAGGCGAGGATTAACCGCCGACTTCACTATAACTTTTTCCCCTCGGAAAAAAATGTGGACCGACACCAAAGGGTAGCTGTGAATGTCCCCGTGCACACACAACACCTTCACCCCCTGTGCTCCCCCCAATGCCTCATTTTGCACCAGGCTTTGGTGAATTGAGGTCTGATTACAACCAGAATCCACCAACGCCTGATATGTAACCCCTTGGATACTCACCGGTATGCAATACGCTCTGGCCCGATCGAGGGCGGCCTCTGGCGCGTCGGGGATCTGAACCACCACACCCACCTCCATCGCCATGCACTGCTGTTGAAGGTGGCCCGGCTCCCCGCAGTGCCAGCAAACCGGCCCGGGCTTCCCCTCTGCACCGGTGTTCTGGGGCTCACTCACCTGAGGGGGGGGAGAGACAGACACAGAAGGGAGAAATGGGAGGGCACCACAGGTGCGGCGGGCCGGCTGGGGTGGCGCCGGCCCCCGCCTCCGCGGTGGGGGAATGGGGCGAGGACGGGACACAGGAGGAGAGAGAGAGAGAGAGAGAGAGAGAGAGAAGAGGAGAGAAGAGAAGATGCCATCTGCTGTCCTGCCGCCAGAACAGCCACCAAATGGTCCTCCGCCAGCTCGACTGCCTGATCCAGCGACGCTGGGCGGTGGCACTGGACCCACTCCGCGGTTCCGACTGGCAAGCGAGCAATGAATTGCTCCAGCACCACCTGGTCGATGATCCCCTCGGTGTCGTGGTTGTCAGCCCTCAACCACCGCCAGCAGGCGTCCCGGAGCTGCTGGCCAAACGCGAACGGCCGGCCTTCTTCCTCTAAGCGCAAGGCGCGGAAGTGCTGGCGCTGCTGCTCCAGGGTGCGCCCCATGTGCTGGAGGACGGCCAGGCGGAGGTCCCCGTAGACCAGCCGGCGGTCGGCGGGGAGCTGTAGCGCGGCCAGCTGCGCCTCTCCCATTAGCAGGGGGAGGAGGCGTGCCGTGCGCTGCTCCATCGGCCACCCTGAGGCCTCTGCAACTTGCTCAAAGAGCGTGATAAAAGCCTCGGGGTCATCCTGTGGACCCATCTTGGTTAAGGTGAGGGGGGACGGGCCCGCGGTGGGAGCGCTGGTGGACCCCGCCGACACGAGGAGTTGCCGGAACACCTCCCGATCTTCTTGCTGGGCCAGCACCAGGGCCTCGAAGTGCCGTTCTTGTTCCTTGTGGAGGGTGACTAGCGCCTGGTGCTGGCTTTGCTGGGCCGTGGCGAGGGCGTGGACCAGCTCGGGGAACGGGGAGGACTCCCTGGGGCTGATCGGCTACTGTGCTCCACTACTCCCGGGTTTCGGCACCACTGTAACAGTTTGCTATGCGTGGGTGGAGCACAGAGGACAGCAGGACAGAAATCAGGTTCGAAATAGGGCTTTATTGTCACACTTTTCAGTGAACAATCTTTCATTGACCAGACACACACACAACCAGCGTCTAGTCTGGGGGTGAGCTCCTCTGCTCTCGCTCTCCCTCCTTAAGTAGGGCGCGGTCACTGGGAAGACACACACAAACACAGGTTAATTGATGTCAGGTGTAGTGATTCTGCCACTTACCTTCCCTGACTCCGACCTCCTGTCACAGACCGGCGCTTGACCACACCCCCACTGCCACAATAATATTTTTCTGCGAGGCACAAGTTACAGCGCTTAGTGCTATTATTATATGCCGGGGCGCGTGCTATAATGTCCCATGTCAGTGTGTAATTTTCTCCGGATTCCTTTAGAATCCATATATGTTTACTCAGCTCTGTCGCGTGACGCTTGCCCACGTGACGGAATGACGCAGTGTGGTTGTTGTAGCGTGACTTGAATGTATCCCCCGTAAGCCCGATATAGGTTTCCTTACAAAGAATGTTATTTATGAAGCCACTGTTGAGAGCGAGCGTGGTAAGGAAACCTATATTGGGATTACGGGGGATACATTCAAGTCATGCTACAACAACCACACTGCGTCATTCCGTCACGTGGGCAAGCGTCACACGACAGAGCTGAGTAAACATATATGGATTCTAAAGGAATCCGGAGAAAATTACACACTGACATGGGACATTATAGCACACGCCCCGGCATACAATAATAGCACTAAGCGCTGTAATTTGTGCCTCGCAGAAAAATATTATATTGTATGCAAACCACACCTAGGCACGCTAAACAAGAGCAATGAACTAGCCAGTGCATGCCGGCATGCTAGTAGGTTTATTTTAGCAAACAACTTTTGAGTATAAAAGCAGCCATGTATCGATATTCTTGCCGCGCCTGATGTGAAAGCAAGTCGCTCTCGAAACAGGCTTGTCGTGCGCAATAAAATTATGCATACAAATTGAAGTATTTTCTCTCTTTATTTTGTTATATATATATATATATAGAGAGAGAGAGAGAGAGGCGGCACGGTGGTGTAGTGGTTAGCACTGTCGCCTCACAGCAAGAAGGTCCTGGGTTCGAGCCCCATGGCCGGCGAGGGCCTTTCTGTGTGGAGTTTGCATGTTCTCCCCGTGTCCGCGTGGGTTTCCTCCGGGTGCTCCGGTTTCCCCCACAGTCCAAAGACATGCAGGTTAGGTTAACTGGTGACTCTAAATTGACCGTGGGTGTGAATGTGAGTGTGAATGGTTGTCTGTGTCTATGTGTCAGCCCTGTGATGACCTGGCGACTTGTCCAGGGTGAACCCCGCCTTTCGCCCGTAGTCAGCTGGGATAGGATCCAGCTCGCCTGCGACCCTGTAGAACAGGATAAAGAGGCTAGAGATAATGAGATGATATATATATATAGAGAGAGAGACAGAGAGAGAGCCCTCTACAATTATTGGCACTCCTTGTAAAGATCAGTAAAAAAGGTTAGAAAAGTCCACCTTTTGGTGAAGTCACTTCATCTCACACTGAAAAAAATGAGAAAAATCTAACCTTTAATTGAAATGAATTCATTCAGAGAAAAACAATTCTCATCAAGAAATAATTATTTTCAACAAAAAGATGTGTTCCACTATTATTGGCACCCCTGAAAACAATAGTAAAATCTTCTTGTTTCCGAGTCTCCAACACCTCCATCAGACTCCACTTCCATGCCAACAGATTATTTGGAAGGTTCCAGAAAAAAGCCTTTTCTGTCAGTTAACCACAAACGTAAGCACCTAAAGTTTGTGAAATGCTACAATGACTTTGAATGGAACTGTTTTCTCTGGTCTGATGGAAGATAAATTTACATGTACACCTGTGTATTGACTGTAGAAGTAATAATGGCCAGCTCCTTGGGTCCTTTACCGGAAATCCAACTCCATATCATCAATGACTGCAAAAATCTGCTTGTTTTCTTTGGGTGGTCATCTTTATGCATTTCATTGGAATGGCACCAGATAAAAGTTCCAGCATCATCTCCTTGGCCAGTGCAGATTCGTAATTCATTACTGAATATCACTTTCATCCCATCATCCACAGTCCATGACGGCTTCTGCTGTAACCTTGTTTTCCTCTGTTTAGGTGTTAGTGGTGATTTTCATTTAGCTTTTCTGTATGTAAATCCCATTTCCTTCAGCCGGTTCAGTCACAAACATTGACTCTCGTTTCTGCCCATTTGTTTTTCATTTGTTTTGTTGTGCATTGTGAGGACCCTCTGCGTCTCTGTCAGTCTGGGTTACCGCAGAGTCTTGGCTGGCGGGAATGGCAGAGCAGTTGATTGGAATTAGCCGCACCTGGCACCTGACTTTAAAAGCTGGAAACAACTTGCCTTTAGACATTTGACCCCACACTTACATTTAGAGCCTAACGCTCACACTCTCTCTCCTCCATGACATGCAGACACTCATTGTATCTTTTATGCATTCCCTTGCTACACCACAATTATTTTCTGACTCTCACTCTGATCCCTGCTGACCTTCCACTCATTCATTACATTCACTTCCAGAAGCCCGTATTCTCTAAATATATCTTCTTTTTTTCCGATACAGATAAATTTATTTTGTTAACTTCATTTTGGTGTTTAACTCCGTTCATGTTTGCGGCCCATGCGAGTCTGGGTCATAACAGCATTTTCAATTTTCACGTCACCCTGCTTTGAGTTTTCTGTCCCGATGTTTTGACACTTAAACACAGTTGACTGGGAGCAACCACCACACTTTTGCCTCACTCTGTGTTGAATTACCTTCTTGGAGTCTTATAATCCTTTCCATTGTTTCAGTTGATAACGCTCCTTTTGGGGCCATGCTTTCTTCCTCGTTAAAGGAGATACGCAGAGCCTTTATTTTTAAATAACTTTCTGAGTGGATAGTATCTCCATCATTGACTCTTGTATGCTGCATAAATAGGAATAAAAAATATATATTTTTGAGAGTTAAAATCGACTGCAAAGTTGTCATTGGCGCTGCCCCACTGAGCCAGCCAGCCCTGAGCGCGTTACGTCACAGCGGGAACCGGTTTTAAGGCGGAGGCCTTTGACAGCTATAGACCAAAGTCATATAAAAAAAAAATTTATGGTGAAAGTAAGAAATACCGTTACCGACTTGCTCAATTAAGACTGATTTCATTTCATTGATTGTGGGTTGACTCTCATTAAAACAGGATGGGTGTTATACTGTAACTTATGCAACACACATGTACATGCATGCATTTTCACTGATAAAACGCAAAAGGCTCATTAAATAATGAGATGAACTGAGACAATCACATTCTGAAGCAAATTAAATAATTTTATACCAGTAACTTAAACACACAATACAAGTTACATGTATTAATCTAAATGCAGGCAAACAATGTGAGTTTTTTTGTTTGTTTTTTTATCCAAATGAGAGTCGGAGTTTACCCATCTGTGTTATTGCCTCTTGAAGGCCGATTGTTTTTGAAACAATCTGATTTTCAGTTGTTCGTTCAGTTCCCCGTTCATTCACTTGTTCCATGTAAGGGCGAGGTGGCAGTGATATCCAGTTTAGAAATAAGACGGCTGCTCCACTCATTCACTTTTCTTCATACTGTGTATTCCGCCATTACTGCTCGGCTCAGGCAATTACTAAAACCTGAGACAGAACAGGATGTCACCGGTTTTAGCAACAACTGCAAGGAGGTCACTGCCTGAGCGATATGTCACGTCCTGTTCCGTCCCGGGTTTTAGCAACAACCCTCAGCTCACTCCAGGAGAACTGGTCCAACTGAACTTACTTTCCTTTTAAAAAAATTAATAAATAAAATAAATACTTTCCTTTTCTTGTAGTTTTCTTTTCCTTTAATTGTTGGTACTGCATCCTCTTTCAATACGGGCTTATAGCCAACACTCCTCAACAGATCAGAGGTCTCATACAAGTCCTCAGTAAAATGTGCAGAGCAGAGGAGAGACCACTTCATAGGCGCCCAATGTGTCCATGAACTTCTCGCAAAACGCATCCAAATCTTTGCAATTTGAACATTCTTGGGCCATGAATGCAACATAAATCCACCTTCTGTCATGTTGCTGCACCCGCCAGCAACACATCTACGTGGCATGGTGATAAATTAGCTCAAAATGGAGGATTGGAGTTGCAGTCAGCTCTGTGTTTTAGTATAGCAGAAATGGCGATGAGACCAATAGACTTCCTGCTGTGATGTTATGGACGTTAAGGCCATTCACTCAGACTGCTGCCTATATACATCACTTTAATCGTAAAAATTACTATATTAGATTTATTGTTAATGCTTAAAACTATTCCTGTGCCATTCTTGAGGTCTCAAGTTTTTATAAACAAAAGTGAGGCCATGGCTCTGCATATACGCTTTAAGATCTGTACACACTCTCTGATAACTGCAGACTCACTTGCATTTTTAGACTCGTGCTAGTTTTTGTTGTAGAAATGCAAATTACAAAATGATTCCATCATTTGTTCCTTTACTGGATCTGGATAAAAATGCCTCATTAATTAAAATAATTTAATGTACTTTGTTTGAGGTACTGTATGCTTCACAAAGCCAGAATGTTCAGCTATTAAATAATTTTTTAATATGATATCTATGATTTTTATATTAAGTGATAAGTCTGGTGAGTCCCAAAAAATTTTGCCACAAATTGTACTAAATGATAAATAATCTCAACAATAAAGTTTAACTGAAAAGTTCAATAAATTTAAATGAACAACAGAAATATCTCCACTTATTTATTTTATTAATTATTTCCACTCAACATTGGCTTAAGTTTGGTATCGGGACACTTTGTGCTGGTTTTGTTTCTCCTTTACATTATTTTCACGAGCTATGTGTTGCAGGATTTCAAGAATGAAAGATGAACTTTTGGAAACAAATTAAAATTCAATTCAAAGACAAAATATCAACTTTTCTGTTTAAAAAACATTTTAAGTACAAATACATTTCAATCCATTTTCTTTCAGTCTGAAAAGGGCACAGGGGAGAGAGAGAGAGAGAGAGAGAGAGAGAGAGAGAGAGAGAGAGAGAGAGAGAGAATCATAAAACACTATTTTCAAAAGGTTTTATACATTATTTTTGTATATTAGCAAAAAATACAAGCATTTAATAAACAATTCTTGTTGCTTTAATGGAAGAAGAAAAATTAAAAGTCTAAAGTTAGCATTAAGCATCCAGGGGAGTGTGTGTGTGTGTGTGTGTGTGTGTGTGTGTGTGTGTGTGTGTGTGTGTGTGTGTGTGTCGATACACATCGGCTGTTGCGTCTGGCTGCTGAAGACTTTTTCCATTTTTCCCTTAATGAAAATGCTTCTTCTTTCATCCCTCCCTCCCCCTCTCTCTCATCCGTCCATCTTTCCTCTCTTCCTTTCCTCACTTTCACTCCACTCTGTCTCACCGTGGCAACCGACTCCATCTGTAAACCAAACCAACCATCAAATATTTAACAATCATTAATGAGTTTTCCATCACACACACACACACACACACACAGTCGTAATTAACACAAACCTCTCTAATTTGCATCTACACACACACACACACACACAAATCTCTTCTGTGTGCTGGAGAGTAAATCACAGGTTTATGTCACTGCACTTGCTCTCGTCTCTTAGTTTTAAGAAGTAAATAACTGCAAATAATCACTCTGTACTCGTTCAGAAGTTGATGTGTGTGGCAGCGGGGGCGTGGTCAAGCGTCGGTCTGTGAATGGAGGGCGGAGTCAGGGAAGGTAAGTGGCAGAATCACTGCACCTGACGTGAATTAACCTGTGTTTCTTTGTCTCCCCCAGTGACCGTGCCCTTTAAAAGGAGAGAGAGAGCAGAGAAAGGAATCTCTCTCCAACCAAGACACGTGTGTGCGTGTGTCTGACTGGGAGAGTGTGAAAGGGAAAGCTGAAAAGCTAAAATAAAAAGTTTTTGGTAACACTCAGTTCTGTCCTGCCATGCTTCTGTGCTCCACCCACCTTCAACAATCCTTACAGTGGTGTTGAAACCCGGGAGGGAGTACAGAAGAACAGCCCCATGGAGTCCTCCCCCTTCAAAGACCTGGTCCATGCCCTCGCCATGGCCCAACAGAACCAGCAACAGGCACTGGTCACCCTCCGGAAGGAGCAGGAACAACGGTTTGAAGCCCTGGTGCTAGCACAGCAGGAAGCTCACCAGGTGTTCCGGCACCTCCTCGCGCCGGCGGGGTCCACCACCACCACCGCGGACACTCCCCACCTCACCCTAACAAAGATGGGTCCGCAGGATGACCCCAAAGCCTTCCTCGCTCTTTTTGAGCAGGCAGCAGAGGCGTGGGGTTGGCCGGTGGAACAGCACTCGGCATGCCTCCTCCCCCTGCTAACAACTCCCCGCCGACAGCCAGCTGGTCTACGCCGACCTCTGCAGAGCCGTCCTCCAAAGCGTGGGGCACACTCCAGAGCAGCAACAGCAGCACTTCCACGTGCTGTGCCTGGAGGAGGTTGGCCGGCCGTTCACGTTTGGCCAGCAACTCCGGGACGCCTGCCGGCGGTGGCTGAGGGCCGACAACCATGACGCCGAGGGAATCATCGACCTGGTGGCGCTGGAGCAATTCATCATCCGACTTCCAGAAGGAACAGCAGAGTGGGTCTAGTGCCATCGCCCGGCGTCGCTGGATCAGGCCATCGTGCTGGCAGAGGACCATATGGCGGCTGTTCCGACGGCAGGACAGCATGTCTCTTCTTCTCCCCTCTTTTCTCTCTCTCTCTCCCCTTCTGTTCCTCGTCCTTGCCCCATTCCCCCACCGCGGAGGCGGGGGCCGGCTCCACCCTAGCTGGCCCGCCGCACCCACGGTGCCCTACCATTTCCTACTTCTGTGTCTGTGTCTCCCCCCCCCCTCAGGTGAGTGAGCTCTGGAACACCGGTGCAGAGAGAGAGCCTGGGTCAGTTTGCTGGCGCTGCGGGGAGCCGGAGCACCTCCAGCATCAGTGCTCGGCGATAGAGGTGGGCACAGTGGTCCAGATTCCCGACGCGCCAGGGACCGCCCTTGATCGGGCTGGAGCGTATCGCATACCGGTGAGTATCCAAGGGGATACGTATCAATCAGGCTTTGATGGACTCCGGCTGTAATCAGACCTCAATCCATCAAAGCCTGGTGCAAGACGAGGCATTGGGGAGAGCGCAATTGGTGAAGGTGTTGTGTGTGCACGGGGATGTTCACAACTACCCTTTAGTGTTGGTCCACATTCTATTTTGAGGGGAGAAATTTAGAGTAAAGGCAGCAGTGAATCCTCGCCTTACCCACTCGATAATTTTGGCGACTGATTGGCCGGGATTTAAGGAATTAATGTCACATTTAGTGAAGAGTGGGGCCTGCCATAATTTAGAGGGGGGAGGTCCTGGTGTGGCATTGGCAGGAGCAGCTGTCACAGAGCCGTCTACATCACCGCGTCAGAGTGAGGAGCAGCATGCTCCTCCTCCCTCTCTCGGGGAATCCCTCGTGGATTTCCCATTAGAGCAGTCGCGAGACAAGACTCTGCGGCATGTGTTTGACCAAGTGAGAGTAATCGATGGTCAAATGCTCCAGCCAAATGCCACCCCATCCTTCCCCTATTTTTCTGTTATTAAGGATAGATTATACCGAGTGACACAGGACACTCAGACGAAGGAACCGATAACACAGCTTTTAATCCCAAAGAGCCGCCGGGAATTGGTATTCCAGGCGGCTCACTTTAATCCCATGGCCGGACACTTGGGGCAGGATAAGACACTAGCCCGAATAATGGCCCGGTTCTATTGGCCAGGGATTTGCGGCAATGTCCGTAGGTTGTGTACAGCATGCCGCGAATGCCAGTTAGTAAATCCCGCGGCCATTCCAAAAGCGCCTTTGAGCCCTCTGCCATTAATTGAGACCCCATTCGAAAGAATTGGGATGGATCTCGTCGAGCTATTAGATCGGTCAACATGAGGATATCGCTTTATTTTAGTTCTGGTGGACTATGCAACGCGATATCCGGAAGCAGTGCCTCTTCGCAATATCTCAGCACGTAGTATTGAGGAAGCGCTCTTCCGCGTCATCTCCAGAGTCAGAATCCCCAAAGAGATTCTGACTCATCAAGGCACTACGTTTATGTCACGCACACTGCGCGAACTGTATGGGTTATTGGGAATTAAGCCTATCCGCACCAGCGTTTATCACCCACAAATGGATGGCTGAGTTGAACGGTTCAACCTCACTCTCAAGAACATAATTCAGAAATTTGTAAGCGAGGATGCATGCAACTGGGATAAACGGCTTGAGTCCCTGTTATTCACAGTGCAAGAGGTCCCACAAGCCTCCACGGGGTTCTCCCCATTCTAATTATTATACGGGCTTAAGCTGCATGGCATTCTAGATGTGCTGCGTGAAAACTGGGAGGAGGGGCCTTCAACAAGTAAAAATGAAATTCAATATGTTATTGGTTCTCACATACGAGCCCCAACCCCGGGTCAATAATGACTCAGAGGGCTGTCCGGTCCCTGTACGAATGGAGCAGGAGTCTGGTTCACATTGCCGGCAGTAAGTCAGACCTTTTCCCAGTGCATGTTGGACTCCAGCAGGGCTGCCCTTTGTCACCAGTTCTGCTCATAATTTTTATGGACAGAATTTCTAGGTGCAGCCAGGGGCCGGAGGGAATCCTGTTTGGGAACCACAGGATTTCATCTCTGCTTTTTGTGGATGATGTTGTCCTGTTGGCTTCTTCAAACCAGGACCTTCAGCATGCACTGGGGCGGTTTGCAGTCGAGTGTGAAGCGGCTAGGATGAGAATCAGCACCTCCAAGTCTGAGGCCATGGTTCTTGACCGGAAAAGGGTGGCTTGCCCTCTTCAGGTTGGTGGAGAAGTCCTGCCTCAAGTGGAGGAGTTTAAGTATCTCGGGATCTTGTTCACAAGTGAGGGGAAGATGGAGTGTGAGATCAACAGGCAGATCGGTGCAGCCTCCTCAGTGATGTGGTCGCTTTACCGATCCGTCGTGGTGAAGAAGGAGCTTAGCCAAAAGGCAAAGCTCTCGATTTACTGGTCAATCTACGTTCCGACTCTCACCTATGGTCATGAGCTTTGGGTAATGACCGAAAGAACAAGATCGCGGATACAAGCGGCCGAAATGAGTTTCCTTCGCAGGGTGGCTGGGCGCTCCCTTAGAGATAGGGTGAGAAGCACAGTCACTCGGGGGGACTCTCCACATCGAGAGGAACCAGCTGAGGTGGCTCAGGCATCTCTTTCGGATGCCTCCTGGACGCCTCCCTGGGGAGGTGTTCCAGGCATGTCCCCCAGGGAGGAGGCCCCGGGGAAGACCCAGGACATGCTGGAGGGACTATGTCTCTCGGCTGGCCTGGGAACGCCTCGGTGTTCTTCCTGAGGAGCTGGCCGAGGTGTCTGGGGAGAGGGAAGTTTGGGCTTCCATGCTCAGACTGCTGCCTCCGCGACCCGGCCCCGAATAAGTGGAAGAGATGAGATGAGATGAGAATACAATATTGACCTGCGCGCCAAACTCCACACATTCATGCATCTAACCCAGGAGAGTTTGCGGCAGGCCCAAGAACATCAAGTCCGTCTGTATGACAGGGGCACGCGCCTTAGGGAATTCACACCAGGAGATAAAGTACTCGTGTTGTTGCCCACATCTAGCTCCAAATTGATCGCCAGGTGGCAAGGACCCTTTGAGGTCACACGGCGAGTCGGGGACGTCGACTATGAGGTGAGGGGAATGGACAGGGGCGGGACGTTACAGATTTACCACCTCAATCTGTTAAAACTCTGGAACGAGGAGGTCCCCGTGGCGTTGGTGTCGGTGGTTCCAGAGAAGGCGGAGCTGGGGCCGGAGGTTCAAAAGGGAAAATTGACATTGCCCACCGCTCCAGTCCCCTGTGGAGACCACCTCTCTCCAACCCAACTCACGGAGGTCGCCAAGTTGCAGACAGAATTTTCTAACGTGTTCTTGCCCCTGCCCGGCCACACCCACCTCATAGAACACCACATTGAAACACCCCTGGGGGTAGTAGTGCGCAGCCACCAAGGCAAGTTTATTTATATAGCACATTTCATACACAGTGGCAGTTCAATGTGCTTTACAGAAGTAAAAACAAAACAGTAAACAATAGAAAATAAAATTACATAAAATAAATGGGGAAGAAAATTAATAAGAATTAAACAATAGTAGAAATAAAATAATAAAATGAGATAAAAGTTCAATTTAAAAAAAACAGCAGACTAAAATAGAATAAAAGTTAAGTAAAATTTAAAACATGGAGAGACTGTAAAAGTAAAGAGTTTAAAACATGTAGAGATGGCAATATTAATAATTTAGCAGAAAGCATCTGAGAACAGCTTGGTCTTTAGTCTAGACTTGAAGCTGCCAACAGCAGGAGCATTTTTGATGTCCTCTGGCAGTTAGTTCCATAGCTGTACTGCATAGTAGCTAAAAGCTGCTTCACCACACTTTGTTTTAACAACAGGTTTTAACAGTAAATTTTTCTGTTTTGATCTGGTAGATCTGATTGGGTTAGGCCGCTGCAACATATCAGAGAGGTAATTGGGCCCTGTACCATTTAGAGATTTGTACACCAGCAGCAATGCTTTAAAGTCAATTCTGTAGCTTACTGGAAGCCAGTGAAGGGACCTTAGAATTGGAGTAATGTGCTCTGTTCTTTTTGTTCATGTGAGAACCCTAGCTGCTGCATTTTGAACCAGCTGAAGTCGTTTGACGGTTTTTTTTTGGCAGGCCTGTGAAAAGGCCATTGCAGTAATCAACCCTACTAGAGATGAAGGCATGTATAAGTTTTTCCAGATCATTTTTTGACATAAGTCCTCTTAGTTTGGAAATGTTTTTTAGGTGATAAAATGCCGTTTTAGTGATTGCTTTCATGTGCCTGTCAAAGTTTAGCTCACTGTCAATGAAAACACCAAGATTTTTAACCATTTCTTTTGTTTTAATCCCCTTTGTGTCAAGAATAGTGGTAATCCTGAGTCTTTCATCTTTTTTTCCAAATAGAATTACTTCTGTTTTATCTGTGTTCAGCTGAAGAAAATTTTGTGACATCCAGTTGTTGATTTGATCGATACACTGGTAGAGACATTCAAGGGGGGCATAATCATTAGGTGATAAAGCAAGATAAATTTGGGTATCATCTGCATAGCAGTGATATAAAATTGAATTGTTCTTGATAATTTGCCCAAGTGGGAGCATATAAAGGTAGAATAGTAATGGTCCAAGAATCGACCCCTGGGGGACACCACAGGTCAAGGACATTGACGCTGAGGTACAATTTCCCATGGTAACAAAGAAGCTTCTATCTTTTAAGTATGATTTTAACCAATTGATAACTTTACCAGTCAACCCAACCCAATGTTCAAGTCAATATAGCAGTATGTTGTGATCAACCGTATCAAAAGCTGCACTGAGGTCCAGTAATACCAGGACCGATGTTTTGCCTGCATCAGTATTAAGACGTATGTCATTTATAACTTTAATCAGCGCTGTTTCAGTGCTATGATTGGCACGAAATCCTGACTGAAAGTTATCAAAACAGCTGTTTGATATCAAGAAGGCAGTTAATTGATTGAAGACAATTTTTTCAAGGATTTTCCCGATGAATGGTAGATTTGATATTGGCCTGTAGTTATTTAATACTGAAGCATCCAGATTATTCTTTTTAAGTAGGGGCTTTACAATGGCTTTTTTCAAGGACACAGGAACAATGCCAGTCTCTAGGGATGTATTTATGATCTGAAGCACATCTGTAATTATAAGATGTAGAACAGACTTAAAAAAGTTGGTGGGCAGAATGTCCAATTCAGATGTTGAGGAACTGAGATTTTGTACAGTTTTTTCAAGAGTCTCATAATCAATTAAACAAAATTCTGACATTGTGTTGAAGTTATCTGTCTGTGTCACTGGTGATTGCAGTTTTTCAATTATTTGCAACAGAGATATATTATGAGCAATATTATGTCGTATTTTATCAATTTTACCTTTAAAGAAGGATGCAAACTCATTGCATTTATTAACTGAGAGAAGTTCAGGTGCTAATTGTGGTGGGGGATTAGTTAGCTTCTCTACTGTTGAAAATAGCACACGGGCATTGTTCATATTCCTGCTGATGATGTTGGAGAAGAAAGACTGTCTTGCTTTATGAATTTCATAATTATATTTACAAAGCATCTCTTTATGAATTTGATAATGGATGTGAAGTTTAGTTTTGCGCCATTTTCTTTCAGTCTTTCTACATTCTCTCTTTAACAGTTTAACAGCTGGGTATTGCTTCCATGGTGCTTTCTGCTTATCATTGACTCTTTTGATTTTGAATGGAGCAATATCATCCATAATTTGGGTCATATTTAAATTAAAAATTTCCAGTAAATCATCTACAGAGTCTGACATTTTGGTTGAGATCTGAGAGAGAGCTTGCTCAAAGAGAACACGTGTTGTCGTTTATGACTCTCCTACCCATAGTCATTGAGCTGTTCTGAATGTGAGGAGACATAGAAACATCAGAGAAAACACAAAAATGATCAGATAAGGCCAGGTCAACAACAGTAGTAGAAACAGTAAGACCCTTTGTGATGACGAGGTCAAGGGTATGACCACGAGAGTGGGTCGGCCCCTGTACATGTTGTACAAGGTTGAAGTTGTCAATAAGTGCAAGTAGTTCATTGGCACAGGTGTTTTCAGGATTATCTACATGCAAGTTAAAATCCCCAGATATAATAAGACAGTCAAACTCTAAGCAAATGACTGACAACAGTTCACCAAACTCTTCCAGAAAAACTTTGGCTGAATGTCTCGGAGGCCTATAAATAGTTAATAACAATATGTTAGGAGAGCATGTAACAAGTGCACATAAGTGTTCAAAGCATGTAAAATCACCAAGTGAGGATTGTTTACATTGAAAAGAGGCTTTGAATATATTTGCGATCCCTCCACCTTTCCCCTGTCGGGTAACATTCATAAAATTAAAATTTGGGGAAGTTGCTTCAATAAGGGTGGTAGCACTATTTGCTTGATCCAGCCAAGTTTCAGTTAGAAGCAAAAAATCAAGATTATGTTTGCAGATAAGATCATTAATTAAAAATGACTTGTTTGAAAGTGATCTAACGTTCAGAAGAGCTAGCTTTACAGAAAGTCTAGAAGTAATATCCGCTTGGGCACTCTGATGTTTTGAAACAGGAAGGAGACTAGACTGGTTTACCCCCTGGGTTAAATATGCTCTATGTTTTCTATTTCTTATCAACACAGGAATAGAGAATGGAATAGGCATACTGGGTCCCAGCTTGTTTTCAAAACTACACCCAATGCAGGGACCCCCAGCACATCATACTAGACTTTCTTTATGTTCCATTTTGTTTGAGATTGAGAGGATTGGAGATGTCATGTATCTTTTAGATGGTGAAAAAGATTGGTAGCCAGCTGAAAGTCCTGGGTGAACACAGTTCAGTCTGTTGGTTGATTTTTGATGAACTGGGTACACAGCTTGTCGCGACAGATTTGGGCTGGAAAAAGAGAGTGTAGCCATTGGCAGCAGTTTTTGCATACTATTTGGGAAATCCATGCAAGGGGGAGACGGAGATGGTACGATAAAATCAGAAGAGTGAGACTTTGGTGAGGCCTTTGTAAGTGTCTCCATGACTGTCTCTGTGGTGACTGTCTCACTGATTGTCTCTGTGATAGTTGCATGGGGTCAAGAAGTGGACGAAGCAACCTTGACATGGTTATCTTTAGTCAGGTCCTTAATCTGGATGGAATCGCATGATAAAATCGCATGCTCACATTCTCCGTGTGATTGTTGTTGTCCTTGGCAGTCTGCCCCAGATGGTTCTTGGCAGTCTGCTCCAGATGGCTGTGTGTCCTTGGTGAAGGCTTGCATAGATGATTGTTTTGGCATTGCAGAGGAATTGTTTATACTTGTAACTAGGTCAGTCTGCAACATCTTATCAACTGTTCTCTTCAATGTTGACTGAGAGAAAATTGCAAGTCTACAGTGGTGCTTGAAAGTTTGTGAACCCTTTAGAATTTTCTATATTTCTGCATAAATATGACCTAAAACATCATCAGATTTTCACACAAGTCCTAAAAGTAGATAAAGAGAACCCAGTTAAACAAATGAGACAATATTATTATACTTGATCCTTTATTTATTGAGAAAAATGATCCAATATTACATATCTGTGAGTGGCAAAAGTATGTGAACCTTTGCTTTCAGTATCTGGTGTGACCCCCTTGTGCAGCAATAACTGCAACCAAACGTTTGCAGTAACTGTTGATCAGTCCTGCACACCGGCCTGGAGGAATTTTAGCCCGTTCCTCCATACAGAACAGCTTCAACTCTGGGATGTTGGTGGGTTTCCTCACATGAACTGCTCGCTTCAGGTCCTTCCACAACATTTTGATTGGATTAAGGTCAGGACTTTGACTTGGCCATTCCAAAACATTCACTTTATTCTTCTTTAACCATTCTTTGATAGAACGACTTGTGTGCTTAGGGTCGTTGTCTTGCTGCATGACCCACCTTCTCTTGAGATTCAGTTCATGGACAGATGTCCTGACATTTTCCTTTAGAATACGCTGGTATAATTCAGAATTCATTGTTCCATCAATGATGGCAAGCCGTCCTGGCCCAGATGCATCAAAACAGGCCCAAACCATGATACTACCACCACCATGTTTCACAGATGGGATAAGGTTCTAATGCTGGAATGCAGTGTTTTCCTTTCTCCAAACATAACGCTTCTCATTTAAACCAAAAAGTTCTATTTTGGTCTCATCTGTCCACAAAACATTTTGCAATAGCCTTCTGGCTTGTCCACGTGATCTTTAGCAAACTGCAGATGAGCAGCAATATTCTTTTTGGAGAGCAGTGGCTTTCTCCTTGCAACCCTGCCATGCACACCATTGTTGTTCAGTGTTCTCCTGATGGTAGACTCATGAATATTAACATTAGCCAATGTGAGAGAGGCCTTCAGTTGCTTAGAAGTTACCCTGGGGTCCTTTGTGACCTTGCCAACTATTACACGCCTTGCTCTTGGAGTGATCTTTGTTGGTTGACCACTCCTGGGGAGGGTAACAATGGTCTTGAATTTCCTCCATTTGTACACAATATGTCTGACTGTGGATTGGTGGAGTCCAAACTCTTTAGAGATGGTTTTGTAACCTTTTCCAGCCTGATGAGCATCAACAACACTTTTTCTGAGGTCCTCAGAAATCTCCTTTGTTCATGGCATGATGCACTTCCACAAACATGTGTTGTGAAGATCAGACTTTGATAGATCCCTGTTCTTTAAATAAAACAGGGTGCCCACTCACACCTGATTGTCATCCCATTGATTGAAAACACCTGACTCTAATTTCACCTTCAAATTAACTGCTAATCCTAGAGGTTCACATACTTTTGCCACTCACAGATATGTAATATTGGATCATTTTCCTCAATAAATAAATGACCAAGTATAATATTTTTGTCTCATTTGTTTAACTGGGTTCTCTTTATCTACTTTTAGGACTTGTGTGAAAATCTGATGATGTTTGAGGTCATATTTATGCAGAAATATAGAAAATTCTAAAGGGTTCACAAACTTTCAAGCACCACTGTATAATGATCTGCTAAAACTTTGGTCCCAATCCAGCTGAGTTCAGTGCTGTTTGGCTTGAAGAATTATCTGCAATTCCAGAAAAGGTTAAAATTGTCTATAAAGTTCATACCAGATGAAAAACAAGTTTTTCCAAGCCAGGTGTTAAGACTGAAAAGTCGACTAAATGCAAAACTTCCCCTTGCAGGAAGTGGGCCACTGATAAAAGATTGTATTCCGGTCTTATAGAGATGAGAAAAGAGTTTTTTGAAGTCCTCTTGGACAAACAGCTGTTCTCTGAAAACATCATTTGCTCCCACAAGCACAACAATACGTTTGATAGTTTTATGCTCGGACATGAGTTTCAAAATGCTGTCTTTGGTGTCAGAGATGGATGCATTTGGAAAGCAGCAAATAATCATTCCATGTCCTTTTAAATGTCTTACAGTGGAATCACCAAGAACAAGGGTTGTGGGATCAGGTGGTGTTATGAGCTGCTTTTTGCCTCTTCCCACAGCTCTTCGGTTGTGATGCAATTTCTTTTTATGATGTGTTTGTCCGCCTGAAAATTCCGCTTCCACATCCCTGAGGCATTCAAATTTGTTCTGAAGCCTTATGGACTGTGGATTTTCCATAGGATTGTAAATCCTATTGTAATTTGTAGACCTAGCTCTATTTCTGATAGCATGGCTGTGGAGCATGGGTCGCACAGTATCAGAACAAGCTGGTGTTGAGGTAATAGCTCTTCTGTTTTTGTTATCATCTGTACTCACATTTTGCCCTGTTAGATCGATGAATTCATCCACTCGATCTGCAATGTCATCGGCTTGTCGCGGTACATTCTCTGCATTCTCAGCCACTGTTTCTGTACTCCTTTCCTGAGATATTGCTCTTAATTCGTCAGTCTTTGGCAGAGCATCAATCTTTGATTCCAGGATAGAAATCCTCTGTTCTAGTTCTGTGCATTTTCTGCAGGATCGCCTGGATTTTGTGCCCCCTGGCATTTTGTTTTAAAAGCTAACTTATCTTATAAAGATGAAAAATAAAATGAAAAAATAGTGGAAATTAAATTAAAATTAAAAGCTTATAAAGATGAAAAATAAAATGAAAAAGTAGTGGAAATTAAATGAGAAAGTAAAGTAAAATAAAGATCAAGCAGGAGCAAAGCAGGAGCAAAGCAAAGAAGCGTCCTACTCGCTTGAGTAGGAGGAGCACCCTTACAGACTGCCTGAACACAAAAAAAAAGTGGTTCAGGAAGAACTCGAGGCCATGCTCGAAATGGGCATCGTCAAGGAGTCCTACAGTGACTGGAACAGCCCAATGGTCTTGGTTCCCAAGGCCAATGGGTTGGTCCGGTTCTGTGTGGACTATAGAAAAGTCAACACGGTGTCTAAATTCAATGCGTACCCAATGCCTCGTATTGACGAGTTGCTTGATCGACTAGGCATGGCTCGTTTTTATTCAACACTGGATTTGACAAAGGGATATTGGCAGATCCCCTTGACTCCACTATCCCGAGAGAAAACGGCCTTTTCCACACCGTTTGGCTTACGCAAGTTTGTCACACTTCCTTTTGGGCTGTTTGGGGTGCCCACTATGTTCCAGCAGCTTATGGATAGGGTCCTCCACCCCCACGCTACCTACGCGGCCACATACTTGGATTATATAATTTTTTATAGTAATGACTGGCCGAGGCACTTAGACTACCTAAGGGCCGTCCTTAGGTCACTGAGGTGAGCGGGTCTCACAGCCAACCCGAAGAAGTGTGCGATTGGGCAGGTGGAAGTATGGTATCTGGGCTTCTACTTGGGTAATGGGCAGGTGCGTCCTCAAATCAATAAGACAGCAGCGATTGTGGCCTGCCCGAGGCCCAAGACCAAAAAGGGGGTGAGACAGTTCCTGGGGCTGGCTGGCTACTATCGTAGGTTTATACCTAATTATTCGGACGTCACCAGCCTGCTGACTGATCTTACTAAAAAGGGGGCACCAGATCCGGTCCAGTGGATGGAGCAATGCCAGTGGGCTTTCTCTGAGGTAAAGGCTGCACTGTGTGGGGGGCCACTGTTACACTCCCCTGACTTTTCTCTCCCCTTTGTTTTGCAAATGGATGTGTCGGACAGAGGGCTGGGGGCTATTCTGTCCCAGGAGGTGGAGGGGGAGAACCATCCAGTGCTGTACATCAGCCGGAAGCTGTCAGTGCATGAGGGCAGGTATAGCACAATAGAAAAGGAATGCCTCGCCATCAAGTGGGTGGTCCTCGCCCTCCGCTACTACCTGCTGGGGTGCCCTTTCACCCTCTGTTCGGACCACACGCCCCTGCAGTGGCTCCACCACATGAAGGATGCCAATGCGTGGATCACCCATTGGTATCTGGCACTCCAGCTATTTAAGTTCGAGGTGGTCTACAGGCCGGGGACGCAGATGGTTGTGGCGGATTTCCTCTCCCGTCAAGGGGGGGGGGGGAGTCAGCTGCAGGCCGGATGGCTCCCTGGCCTGAGTTGGGCGGTGGGGGTATGTGGCAGTGTGGTCAAGCGTTAGTCTGTGAATGGAGGGTGGAGTCAGGGAAGGTAAGTAGCAGAATCACTGCACCTCACTGCACATGAATTAACCTGTGTTTGTGTGTCTCCCTCAGTGACTGCACTCTTTAAAAGAGAGAGAGAGAGAGAGAGAGAGAGAGAGAGCAAGCAAAGAATGGGAGCTCTCCCCAACCTAGACACTTGTGTGCATGCATGTCTGACTGGGAGAGTGTGAAAGGGAAAGCTGAAAAGCTAAAATAAAAAGTTTTTGGTAACACTCAGTTCTGGCCTGCCATGCTTCTGTGCTCCACCCACCTTCAACAATCCTTACAGTGTGGTGGAAAGATTTCTGTAGTTTATCATTAATTTACTGTAATACATCATTTCTATAGGAACATCTTATTCACTGGGACTTGTCTGGCAGATTCCGTGCATCATTTAAAAATGTGACATGATGAAGTTTTCTGTGAGGGGAAATGTGTTTGTGTAATGTTTCTGGAAGGAGTCTCCAGTGTCAGCGCTGTGTAACAGTCAGAAAAAAAAGCTGTAACTGTAAGCTTTCTGATATCTTCAGGACACCTCTTTATGGTTTCTCACTAACATAACAAGCTGCATGCTTCATTAGGCATTTTTGGACCACAGGAACCTTTTCAAAGTTCTTAGAACTGTTGGAGGAAGTTCCCCCTTGTTTGTGTGTCCACACTGCAGGGACCACCTACTCTACTCAGCTCCTGGTCCAAGCACTGATCCTCTTCTGCTTAGACTACTGCAACTCTCTCCTTGCTGGCCTTCCAGCTTCTGCCATCAGACCCCTGCAGCTCATCCAGAACACTGCATTTCCCCTGGTCTACAACCTCCCTCATTCTTCCCATGTCAACCCTCTGCTTGCTGACCTGCACTGGCTACCTATCACAGCTCGCATCAAATTTAAGGCATTGGTGTGAGCTTACCAGGCTCTCAAGGGGTTAGGGCCAGCATACCTCCAGAGTCTGATCTGCCCCTACACTCTGCTACTATTGGTTGCCTGGCCCCTCCTCCTCTATGCTCCTGCCCTGCCCACTCAAGACTACTCTCTGTCCTGGTTTCCTGTTGGTGTAATGATCTTCCCATTGAGATCAGAACTGCCAACTCCCTGACCACCTTCAAGTACAGACTGAAGACTCACCTCTTCAGGCTGCACCTCTCCCCAACTTCTGTGCCCACTGTGTAACTGCGTTTCAGTCTTGATCAACCCAGGCTGTGTCTGGTCTAGCCTGGGGTTAGCTGTTTTGAGTTATCTATTTAGTTGTACTTTATATGGCTGGTTTGTTTCCTTGGCTGCTTGAGTGTTGATACTTCAACAGAATATTCCACTCAGTATTACTGTCACTTGTTCAGTTGGCACTAGAACTTTCTTGTCTAGAAGAAAAGTCGTGTATCTGACTTTTGCACTCGTTGTACGTCACTCTGGATAAGAGCATCTGCTCAATGCCATGTAATGTAATGTAACTGAGAATGATTGTAGTTCTTAGGACGCTGTTTCGAGGGACTTTTTTAGCTCCTACTTCATGGGTAGGTTCTCTCCCACCACAAGAGGAGCCATGAGTGATATAAGTGTGTGTTGCTTGGTTGAACACGAGCCAATGCAGCACTGGCAACCGCCATCTTTAAAAATCTGTGTAAAACATTAGCCGTGTAAACAACAGCTCTTAACATTAGCACTAAAAATGAAAAACAACAAACAAACAAATAAAACGGACAAATGGACCAACAGTGAAGTCCAGGCTTTATTGAGCCTCTCCGTTGCATCCTCTCTAATAAAAATAATTCAGTGGAGGAAATACAAAATGATTTTTTATGCATCTTCGTGAGCATTTCATTGGCAGCACGGTGGTGTAGTGGTTAGCTCTGTTGCGTAACAACAAGAAGGTTCTGGGTTCAAGCTCCATGGCTGACGGGGCTTTTCTGTGTGGAGTTTGCATGTTCTCCCCATGTCTGTGTGGGTTTCCTCTGGGTGTTCCAGTTTCCTCCACAGTCCAAAGACATGCAGTTCGGTTAACATGGGCTGAAGTGCCCTTGAGCAAGGCACCTAACCCCTAACTGCTCCCTGAGCACTGTAGTATGGCTGCCCAGTGCTCTGTGTGTGTGTGTGTGTGTGTGTGTGTGTGTGTGTGTGTGTGTGTGTGTGTGTGTGTGTGTGTGTGTGTGTGTGTGTTCACTGCTTCAGATGGGTTAAATGCAGAGACAAATTTCACTGTGCTTGAG
This sequence comes from Neoarius graeffei, assembly GCF_027579695.1. Classification (NCBI taxonomy): domain Eukaryota; kingdom Metazoa; phylum Chordata; class Actinopteri; order Siluriformes; family Ariidae; genus Neoarius; species Neoarius graeffei. The sequence continues at coordinate 111,227,939 of NC_083573.1, read as the reverse complement.
TGTACATAAGACAAATAAAGGCTGCTTCTTCTTCTTTTTCTACCAATGTCATACTAGATTACATCACTTCAGCATTCCGACTGATGGTGCAAATGCAAACAACCCTTGAAGGTCTGTAGTTCTCAGTGGAGCTCCCCAGGGGTGGTTCCTCTCAATAAGTCCTTAAAACTGTTTGGTCTGAAAGCACTGATTGTCTTATTAATTTTGAGAGAGAGAAGAGAGACTGGGGTGAAGGAATGACTGCTTATAGCTGACATGATTGATAGAAACCAGGTTTATGACCGAGCTTCAGCTGCAGGAATTAAACATGCAGAGTTTGTCACTTTTAACTCATAATTGGAGAGAACTGGGTCAAAAATTGGAGCAGGGTGTGACCCAGTACACTTCCAGTTTGTTAGAGACATATTGCAGCATCAGCAGGATTCACATCCAAACCCATTCCCTTATTTCTTATTACTCAGTAGGATTTTCATGATCTGTAGGTTTTTGCCAACATGTAAAATCTTGAAATACAAAACTTTCTCTCCCTTGTCGTTTTTTTTTTTCTGATAAAAGGTCTGTAGATATTTTCAGCACTACACTCACGCAGTAAACTCCAATGTGACCTGAATTATGTTCCAGTACTGTTTATAACACACCCTGACTGGCTAGCTCCCTCTAGCCTTAGTCATCTTAAGGGCCATTCCATCCCTTAATCAGATCAAGCAGTACCATCTAATTGGCATGCATGCAAATTTGTTTTTATTGAGTGGGGCTAATTAGCATTTGATGAAAAGCAGTCTTGCTGTTGTGCCCTCTCTAATAAAAATAATAAAGTGCTTTAAAACAAACATAAAGAGGTTTCAGGTTTTATGAGCGATCATATGTCATTCACTCATACAGTGTGTGTGTGTGTGTGTGTGTGTGTGTGTGTGTGTGTGTGTGTGTGTCCCCTGAATAACAAAGAGGCCAGGCTACTATTGTGCGTGCGTTGTAAGATTTTAATATTTAACGATATCATCATGTTACTCTGGAACACTGACCTCCTGCCCTCAGATAAAACTAGGGAAAGAACGTCATTCTTAATCACTCACACACACACACACACACACACACACACACACACACACACACACACACACACTGATCTACTCCTTTTTTAGTCCCCAGTATCATCATGTATTTCATTTCTCTCTGAAGCTCTAACACACAGGTTTGGGTTTGGTCACTGAATGGAGAGCAGAGGTATCAGTGCAGCTGAATGAAAAAACTTTTGTGAAGAGGAAATTTAAATGAATAAGTGATGTAGTCACACGTAGTGGTCACACAAGCAAGTGACAAAGCATCAGACAGCATTTAATTTTTATGTCTGTCCACAAAACACAGCACAATTCTTTATTGTTTTATGATTTCAGCAACAATAGCAAGCAAAAAAACTGAACTGAGATTCTGGCCCATTGGGCTGATTACACAAACAAGTCCATGTTCTGAATGTTCCTCTTCATTTCCGATTCATTTACAACACTCACCATGGCAGTGTTTTACAGTTGGTGCCTGCAAGAGCTCCCAATGGTATGTACAATTTTGTAAGAATTAGAGCATCAGTATCAGATACAGTCATGGGAAGAAGAAAGTACACCCTCCTTCAAGTCATGTTTTATTTATCAGGGCCTAAATTATAATCATGTAGTCCTCGCCAAGTTCTATAAACAAATAATCTCAGACGGCAGCAACAAAAGTAAACAGATTACAGTCTGTAGACATTTTTTACATAAAGTAAACCAACATTCAGAAACCAGGAAAGAAGAAGTAAGTGTCCCTTCCTATTTCCACAACATTCTCCTGGGGCATGGTCAAGTGTCAGCTGCGGACAGAGAGGAGGTGGGTGGAACCAGCAGGTAACGCTTAACCCTTTGGTGACTGACCCCTTGAAAATGGTTCCTCCAGGAACCATGATGTTTCAGTTGTCAAGACAACGGAAAAACTAAAATACAAATACAAATACAAGAGCATTTTGTTTTGTGCACAAGAGCATTGTGACGTATCTTTCTGTTTTTGTATTTTAGTTTTTCCGTTGTCTTGACAACTGAAACGTCATCGTTCCTGGAGGAACCATTTTCAAGGGGTCAGTCACCAAAGGGTTAATGATTCTGTACTCTGTCTTATTACTGCCAGTCAATAACCACAATTCCAAAAAAGTCGAGACACTGTGTAAAACATAAATAAAAACAGAAAGCAATGATTTCCAAATCATTTTTGACCTATATTCCATTGAATATAATACAAAGACAAGATATTTAATGTTCAGACTGATAAAGTTTTGGGTTTTTTTAACCTTCATCCTACCAAGTGGGGTCCATCTGGACCCCGCACCTATATGTTTGTTTGCCATTTTAAAAATATGTGACATACTGCCTCACCGTTTTATGAATTTGTCGGAATTTATGTCTTAATTAAAACACTAAAGCACCGGAAGATCAGCTTTTTGCATTGTGAAGGTATAATTAATTTGTTACTGGGGTCCAACCGGACCCCAGAGTAAAGTTTATCTGTCTTTCATTTTATAATTGAATAGCACACTGAAATTCTTTTATTTCTTTTATGTTCCATAATGAAACTACCAAGACATTCCTTCTTGGGGTCCGTGTGGACCCCACTGCTGCAATAAGCACAGGCTGCAAAACAAAAGCCCTAAATTATTTTACAATTACTTTTTTGTTTTAAATTCTGTAAGAAAAGACCTAAGTTGTAATCCAGAATGTTTTACAGCTGCATGAGCTGCAAAAATCATGTATATAATGCCAATTTTTTTGTGGCGCTATAATTTGCTACATGTATGCTAGTTATTGCAATATTATTGCAATGTTATTGCATTTATAATACATCATTGATATTCAGCCATAGTGGATTTTGTTCTTCAATAAAGTTATGTCTGTTTGCTGCATTGAATTGGTTCTTACTGCATTGATTTCAAGGTATTCCCTCCTGGGGTCCATACGGACCCCGCCTGGTAGTTTGTGTATGTAAAATTGGCTGGTAGGATGAAGGTTAAGTGTGTTCTTTATGCCTTGGGCCCTTTAGTGTATTGCTGTTATTAATACAAGATGTTCTGAACAAAACTTATCTGGTGATTTTGTCTTTATAAGCTTTAATTTTAAAGAAAAGTATTGGGGTCCAAACGGACCCCACATGGTAAGATTAAGGTGTAAAATAGCATGGTAGGATGAGGGTTAATAAATATACACTCATTCTGAAATCGATGCTTGCAACACGTTCCAAAAAAAAGTTGGAACAGAGGTAACAAAAGACTGGAAAAGTTGTGAAATGCTCAAAATACACCTGTTTGGAATATTCTACAGGTAAACAGGTTAATTGGTAATTGGAAAAACTCAGTCATTCACAAGCAAGGATGGGGTGAGGTTCACAACTTTGTGAAAACCTGCACATGCTAATACTCCAACAGTTTAAGAAAAAAGTTTCTCATTGTACAATTGCAAAAAATGTAGGGATTTGACCAACAACAATCCATAATTAACGTGCTTGGCTCCACTGGAGTGCTGTGGTCATGTGATTTGAAATGGGTAAACAAACACCAACACACTTCATGTGTTTGTATGGATCATTTGTATTCATGAACCACAAAGTCTGAGACAGAGCTCAAAATGGTATATTATTCCACAGCGTATGGCTGCAATAACAATTCAGCTGATAGTAATCTATCATTTCATTCTTTTCCGAGTGATAAAAGATTTCAGGAGGTAAGAAATTATTACATTTACAAACAAATTCACATCGTTTGGTATTTGTGTGCACTGTAGCATTAAAACCTTCATCTTGCTGAGCCAGTTAAATTTGTATTTCTTTTAGATTTGGATTACAAGAAGTAAACGATATAAAAGAAAAGATTTCAAGCTATTTAATTCAACGAAAGTGTGTTCGGCACATTTTAGCCAGGAGGGTTTTATTAATACCAAAAGCAAAGTAAGGAGATAAAAACCTGATGCTTTACTGAGTCTTCAACAAAAGATTACAAGAAAAAGGTCACTTCCCGCAAAGCTAGAGGAAATCCATCCATGTAAGGCCTTGCTGAAAGATGAAGAGACACAGACCTCCTCAGAAGGGGAAGAGGATTTTGAGCTAACAGGCAGTGAAAATATGGTTTCAAGATCGTCCTTGACAAATATTCCACAGCCATGTGGATCTGTGTTTATTCATTTCAGATCACGTGAGCTTGAGTCTGAGGAGGTCTATATCATCAAAAGACTCAGAGAATCCAGAGAAATCTCTGCACATAAGGGACAAGGCCAAAAAACAACACTGAACACCTGTGACCTTCGATCCTTTAGGCAGCACTGCATTAACAACTGACATGATTATATAAAGGATATTACTACATGGGCCCAGGAACACTTCAGAAAACTGTTGTCAGTAAACACAGTTTATTGCTGCATCTACCATGCAAAGAGAAAGGCAAATATCAACAACATCCAGAAATGCCACTGAGTTCTCTGTTCCCAAACTCATCTAAGATGGACTGATGCAAAGTGGAAAAGTATGCTGTGGTCTGACGAGTGCACATTTCAAATTGCTTTTGGAAATCATGAATACTGTGTCCTCCAGGCTAAAGAGGAAAAGGACAATCCAGATTGTTACCAGCACAAAGTTCAAAAGCCAGCATCTGTGATGCTGTGGGGGTGTGTTAGTGCCCATGGCAGGGGTAACTTGCACATCTGTGAAGGCTCCATTAATGCTGAAAGGTACATGGAGGTTTTGGAGCAAAAATGCTGCCATCCAGATGACATATTTTTCAGGGACATCCTTGCTTACTCCAGGAAGACAAGCCTCACTCTGCACATGTTACAACAGTGTGGCTTCATAGTAAAAGAGTGCAGGTGCTAAACTGGCCTGCCTGCCTCCCACTAAAAATGTGTGACGCATTATGAAGCACAAAATACAACAATGGAGACCCCAGACTGTTGAGAAATTGAAGTGGTATATCAAGCAAGAATGGGAAAGAATTTCTGTTCAAAACTTCAGCAATTAGTGTCCTCAGTTCCCAAACATTTACTGAGTGTTGTTGAAAGAAAATGTGATGTAAGTCAGTGGTAAACACACCCCTGTCCCAACATGTTTGGAGCATTTTTCAGGCATCAAATTCAGAATGAGTGTATATTTACAGCAAACAATAAAGTTTATCAGTTTGAACATTAAATATCTTATCTTTTTTATCATATTCAATTGAATATAGGTAGAAAAGGATTTGGAAATGATTGCATTCTGTTTTTATTTACATTTTACACAGCATCCCAATTTTTTTGTAATCAGGGTTGTATTTATGTGTTTTTCTTTGACAGCCATAACCAGAGAGAGTGATCCAACAGGCAGAGCTTGCAACAGACACACAGACACACACATCCACATGCCAAGGAGTATGAACTTGAACCTTTATAGAGCTGTGAGTTCATGGTTGACCCTTTTCAGGTGGTTTGTTTTTTGTTATTGAGTTTTGAAAGTGCACTGACAAGGGAGTTGTGAATAAACATGAGCCTAGAGCCCTGCTTGAATTCCACCTGCTTTCTGAATCTTCCTCTGCACCCTTACACATTGGGTTCTACACAGAGTAATGAGCAGCCAAATGTTACGAAAGATTAGTTAATCATCCAGAAGTATGACTATTTCTAGAGAAGCAAAGCTCTTGGCAGTTTGGTGTTCTGAAGCAGTCATGTGTGTGTCAACATCATGCCAAGAAGAAAGAACATCAGCCATGACCTCAGAGATGCAACTGTTGCTGCTCAACAATCTGGGAAGGGTTATAAGGTCATCTCCAAACAATGTGAAATTTACCATTCTACAGTGAGAAGGATGGTTTACAAATGGAGAGCCTTCAGAACAGCCACCAATCTTCCCTGGAGAAGGTGTCCGAGCAAATTCAGTTCAAGGTCAGACCATTTAATGATCAGGGATATAAAGAAAAACCCAAGAACTCCATCATGAGACTACAGCCCTCTGTAAGTACATTAAATGTTTATGTTTATGACAGTACAATCAGAAAATGACTGAACAAGTAACTGAGGTCAAAAATGTGTCATTCTTGACTGTAACCTCACTTTTTTTTCACCTCAAGAACATAGCTTGTGTAAGACAATTTCTTAATTTAGAAGATGCTAAGATGTTGACTCATGCTTTTGTTTTCTCGCTCCTAGACTACTGTAATGCACTTTTCACAAGACTACCAAAAAAATAGACAGGTTACAACTTGTTCAAAATGCAGCAGCAGGAGTACTGACACACACTAGAACAACTTATAGCATCAGTTATTGCCCCATTTCAGCAATATTGCGATAGTTAAATGTTTCTTTTAGAATTTATTTTAAAATACTTATATTAGTATTTGATTGATTGATTGATTGATTGATTGATTGATTGATTGATTGATTGATTGATTGATTGATTGATTGATCAATGAACCAAACCAATGTTGTAAAGAAGAGTGGATCAAAATTTCTCCAAAACGATTTGAGAGACTGATAAACTCTTACAGAAAACATTTACCTCAAGTTCTTGTTGCTAAAGGTGGTTCTATATGGTACTGAATTATAGGGTGTATTTATTTTTTCCCACCTGGTTTCTTAATGCTGGTTTGCTTTTAGGGAACAAAATGACAACACATTGATAAATGTTGTGTTGTTTGTTGGTAGAAGTTAGTGAGAATTGAAGAAGGGTGTACTTTTTTTTTTCCATGACTGTATGTAAGAATACTCACAAAAGCCCCTTCTAACAAGCCAACGAAAGTCTTCAAACTGTATGCTTCATCATATATACACCACAGCCACAAAGGCAAGAAAATACCTATATTGTGTCTTATGTACAGTATATAATTACTTGATATAAATAGAGAAATAAAGAAATGTAAAGGATGAGTTTCTGTCTCACTGCACTGGTGAATATAAATATTGCAGATGGAAATGTGAAAGCCATGCTGTTTCAAAAAATGAAAATGTGCCATAGCACCAGATTCAAGTAGTCCAATGATTCCTTGGACCAATCCTATGGTGCATGAGGTCTGATGTTTCTTTAGTTCCCTACTCACAATTTTAGTTATTTCCCATTGTCTTTAAACAGCTTGTTAATATTTTTGTAATTTATTTGATGTAAGAGTAAGTCATAATTTTACAAAAAGTATACCTAATACCTCTCACCCATAGTTAGCTGGGATAGGCTCCAGCTTGCCTGTGACCCTGTAGGACAGGATAAGCGGTTACAGATAATGGATGGATGGTATACCTAATAGTTGTTTTTTTTTTAAGATTAATAAATGGGAAAGAATCTATGCCTAATGTGCATGTTTTCAGAAGCTCAAAGTCCCTCCCATGCCAGGACCTGTTCACCCCAGGCAGTCTCCTGTCCCAGTGACCAGACCCTTGAGACACATTGGGCATCACCTCAACCTCTCACATACCGGTAGCTAGTGTTACAGTGGGGGGTCCTCTGGTAAGCACAAGAGTTTGACTCTCTACTCACATCTGTATTGCAGCATGCCTTACCAGATAGTAGTAGGCACCCTTTTGATCATGATTTTTGGTATGACCCAACCATGAGTAGAACTCATGATCTTCTGGTCAAGAGGTGAACACGCAGCCACTAGGCCAGCTCGCGGTAAAGTGCATGTTTCATGTATAAAATGTCATGTTGTTGATCACCCATGCTTACTTTAACAGATCACATCCAAGAGTACTTAAATTAGGCCTTTCGTTTTAAAAGAAAAGCATTTGTTTTGGACTATTGTTCTCGTCATTCTGGTTCCTATCACTGCACACAGTACGTACCAGAAGTGCAATTGTGATTTATTTATTTTTATTCCACTCAACATTATGTTTAAGCACCATTATCAAAGTTATTTGATGATGTGATTCACAGCCACCAAACACCATAAACTCAGTCTGACCTCCGACCTTGCACGCACACGCACACACACACACACACACACACACACACACTATTCTTCAGCCTCCCAGTGAGATGTGATAAGCTCACATATCTAGTTCACTTTAATAAGGTGTTAAAAGACTCCCTCCCCCATGAATTTCCCCTTTCTCACACACACACACACACACACACACACACACACACACACACACAACAAGATCCATCCTGGGGGAGCAGTTAAGTGATCACTTAAAACCATTTAGATATCACAGTCACATCAGGGGACCACACACACACACACACACACAGAGGAACAGTATGTGCTGAATACACCTGATAGCATAAAGAGGACATAACAGAAAGTCTCTCACACACACACACACACAATGTGAGTCTGCAGAAGTGAAGACTTGAGTCAACACTTAAAGTGATTCATTTTCCATACCGCTTATCCATCAGGGTCAGGGGGAGCTGGAGCAAATCCCAGCTGACTTCAGGTGAGGTACACCAATCTATCACAGGGCTACCACAGAGACAAACACCCATTTACAGGCACACCTATGGGCAATTTAGAGTAGCCGGTTTACCTGATTCACATGTCTTTGGACTGCAGGAGGAAACCAGAGCACCCCACACAGGCACAAGGAGAACATGTAAACTCCATCCCAGTCAGCCATGAGGTTTGAACCCAGAACCTTCTTGCTGTGAGACGACAGTGATAACCACTACACCACTGTGCCACCCAACTTAAATCAAGTCAACTCAACTCAACTCAGTTTATTTGTACAGCACTTTTAACCACAGACATTGTCACAAAGCAGCTTTACAGAAAAAATACCTTAACATCTGAACTAATTTTATCCCTAATAAATGTATTTATCCCTAATGGGCAAGCCTGTGGTGACGATGGTGAGGAAAAACTCCCTCAGATGACATGAGGAAGAAACCTTGAAAGGAACCAGATTCTAAAGGGAACCCATCCTCATCTGGGTGATAACAGATAGCAGGATTATAAATAACTCACTTCTATAATTGTGTCCTATAGAGTCACAAAGTACAACTGCGTAACCAGGAAATTCATTATAGTTTAACATCAAGTTTATTTTGTTAAAGTTATAAACTGTTCATTGATGGAGACTTGAGTGCAAAACTATTCATGACAACTGTAGTCCTAAAGTTATTATGGCAACTGTAGTCCTAAACCATCAGAGCAAAACTATAAATGTCCAGAGCCATTGTCTAAGTGCAACTTTTGACTGTCCATATTGGGGCAATGTGATGAGACTCCAGCAAGATGTAGGGCATCAGGATGGATCAGGCAGGTTCAAGGAGCAGAAGAGGTCAGCATCACTCGTGTCTCAAGATTGACATGTAGCTTGACAGAGAGAGACAGAAAGAGAGCCCAGGTTGTTAGGTATGCTCTGTGTCACCTAATGGTTAACAACAGTGTACATTTTGCGCTGAGTGCAAGCAGGGACTCTGGCGAGACTAACTAAAATGATATAACTAAAAGGGGAGAGCCAGAAGGTAACACAGACATGAGGGAGCCCCGGGATATAAAGCAGCAGCCACTACACAATCAACAAACCCAAGTAAACAAGTGAGAGTGGAGTGTGTGTGTGTGTGTGTGTGTGTGTGTGTGTGTGTGTGTGTGTGTGTGTGACAGCATCCATACATCCCAGGTTACCAGAACACTCTATGCCTGAGGACCCTCCAGATCTACTCTTTTACCTCATAAACACCATTAACAAAAGGCTTGACTAAACAGATATGTTTTCAGCCGAGACTTAAACACCGAGACTGTGTCTGATTCCCGAACACTACTTGGAAGGCTGTTCCACTATGCCTTCACTATACGAGGTACCAGCAGATAGCCTGCACCTTTTGATCTAAGTAGGTGTGGAGGGTCATAAAGGACCAGAAGTTCGCTCAGGTACTGTGGTATGAGACCATTCAGTGCTTTAAAGGTTAACAGTAACATTTTATAATCTATATGAGATTTGATTGAGAGCCAGTGCAGTGTGGATAAGACAGGGGTGATGTGGTCATATTTTCTAGTTTTAGTAAGGACTCTTGCTGCTGCATTTTGGACTAACTAGAGCTTGTTTATTCACCTACTGGAACATCCAGACAGTAAGGCATTACAATAATCCAACCTGGAGGTAACAAAGGCATGAATTACTATTTCTGCATCATTTCTGAACATTATATTTCTTATCTTAGCAATATTTCTGAGATGAAAGAAAGCTATCCTCATAACATTGTCGACATGACTTTCAAAACTGTCCATTCTGTCTTTGATTTACATAGAGTATCTCTCTATCTTTACAAACTTGTTCCTTATAAGTTCTTGGTTTGGTTTGTAAGGTTTTCCCAGATGAACAAGCTTAAGAACAGGGTTATAATTTGTTGTTGTATCAAGATCACAGAACCCCTCGTGATCCGCTGGGGTCCTGGTCACAGTTGGTATGGTTTTGGTTCCATACCTTGTATTGATTGGTAAAGGTCTTGGTTCCAGTATTGATTGCCCTGGCAAAAAAAAAAAAAAAAATTTACTTTATTGTATTTAAAGTATATTCATATTTTCAATAGTATATTGAAAATGTACTTACACAAATTGTACTTTTTGTAAATATATAAAAAGTATACTAACATCACGCTTTTATACTAACTCTTTTAACACACTTTAAAATAATTATACTATATTACACTTTATAGAAATATATTGTACTAAAATATACTTTCAGTGAAAGTTATGTGTAATTTCTAAAGTGTACTAATTTTTAAGGTACTTATAATACAAACAAAGTACTAATTAAGCATATATTAGTACATATAAAGTCATATACTTAGAGTATACAAAAATATACTTTAAGTTGTTCCACTTTAGCACATAAAAGTACACTAAATACACTTCAAGTTGCACTTTTCTACAATTTAATTACAATTAAAGTACATTTAGTACAAAATTAGTTGTTCCAAAATAGTATGCCTCAAATTAACTAATCATAAACACACTTGAAGTATATTGATGATTAGTGTGGCTTCAAGTACACAAAAGTATGTTAATTTTAGTACACTTAGCACATTTATTTGGTGGTAAAGGTCTTTGTCCTACTATTGGTTGGTATCAGTCTTGGTTCCAATATTGAATGGTATGGGTTTTGGTTCCAGTACTGATTATTGTGGGTCTTGGTCTTAGTATTGATTGGTATAAGTCTTGGTCCAAGTATTGATCAGTATAGGTCTTGGTTCCAGTATAGACTGGTATGGTTCTCGGTAGAGGTTAGATTTTATAGCTATAGTACCACAGGATGGCTGGACTCGGGTGGATGTAATTGCACGCTTTCTCTATCTGGAAAAATCTGAGAAACTGAATCCAATCTGAATCCAGGGCTGAGAACAAACCATTGGCAGACACAGCCAGAGACAGCACAGTCTTAGGCTAATCTACATATACCCAGATCACCACTGGAAAATACCAGAACATGACTTACAAAGGACACTAAATAGTCCATCACCAATCCATCCATTATCCACTTATCCTGTGCAGGGTCGCAGGTAAGCTGGAGCCCATCCCAGTTGACTATGGGCAAGAGGCGGGATACACCCTGGACAAGTCGCCAGGTCATCACAGGGCTGACACATAGATACAAACAACCATTCACACTCACGGTTAATTTAGAGCCACCAATTAGCCTAACCTGCATGTCTTTGGACTGTGGGGGGAAACCAGAGCACCTGGAGGAAACCCACACAGATATGGGGAGAACATACAAACTCCACACAGAAAGGCCCACAGAAAGGTTTTGCTTTAGTGTTTATGAGTTTTGGCCTCTTGGTACAAGCATATGGGAAACATCTAGAAACAACACTTTTCTTTTTCAGCTAAAAACAGTGGTAACAATAAACACAAATAAATCCATCTCCTCAAAAAAGATGTTCACTGAAGGGGAAAGGGTATGGGGTTTGAAAGGTTTACATTTGTTTGTGGTATTTGCTACTTTCACTTTGTACCATCCTGCCTCATTCTTGTAAGCCAACAGAAAATACAGTAAGTGGATGGGACAGTGGTCTGTTTGGTCAGTAAAAATGGAGCTGATTATTTTTGCATAGCATTTACATTGTTACTCTTACACCATGCTTTTTTTTTCTACTGTTAGTTGGGGAAAACTAGCCGTCTCATCCCCTGACATCTACTCAGGTGTTTGTGATATTTTTTTTAATCACTGTGATTATAATTTAATGTATTTCTGTGTGTGTGTGTAATGTATAGTAGACTGAGAGTATGTCATCTCATTAAGCAGTGTGATTAAGAGTGTAATCTGATGTCCTTGGTTCAACATCAGTGCAGTAATCAAGCTGCTGAGGTTGATGTTTATTTGATGCTGATGTTAATCATGTTGGATTAAAGGGAGTAAATCCTAATCTTTAGTTCTGTAACTGTTTTACACACACACGTGTGTGTATATACAGGGTTAGTCAAAATTATCTCATCTCATCTCATTATCTCTAGCCGCTTTATCCTTCTACAGGGTCACAGGCAAGCTGGAGCCTATCCCAGCTGACTACGGGCGAAAGGCGGGGTACACCCTGGATAAGTCGCCAGGTCATCACAGGGCTGACACATAGACACAGACAACCATTCACACTCACATTCACACCTACGCTCAATTTAGAGTCACCAGTTAACCTAACCTGCATGTCTTTGGACTGTGGGGGAAACCGGAGCACCCAGAGGAAACCCACGCGGACACGGGGAGAACATGCAAACTCCACACAGAAAGGCCCTCGCCGGCCCCGGGGCTCGAACCCAGGACCTTCTTGCTGTGAGGCGACAGCGCTAACCACTACACCACCGTGCCGCCACTAGTCAAAATTATGTTAACACTAATGGATTATTTTTCATCTGCAGATAGACGTATGCCATGGGTAGCAGATTAACACTGGAACAGAGAAGAGTGGTTGAAGCTTGATGGAAGTGTATGATTCACCAACCATAGTCCATCAAAAGTTTGTAGAACGATTTGCAGGATGAGACCAAATAAATGGTTTCTATCATTTAAGTGTTAATATAATTTTGACTAACCCTGTATATAATCACAATAATACAAACATTAAATATTTATCATTGGGCCATATATAAATAATTAAATACATCAATGTAGTTTAATCTTATCACCATTACCTCTGCATCTACATCACATTTGTCTTTGTTTCCCTTTCTTTTCCATTCCTCTCTCTCTCATGTGCATGTGCATTTGTATTTCAGCTGATACGGCTGAAATACTGTACGGTGGTGATTTCCACCTCAGGTTGCTAAAATAAGCACAAAATCAGGACACACCACAATGGGACTTTTATTGTGAGGGACATAAAGGACTCCAGTTTATCCAGACTCACTGCTTCAAAACATGCACACCAGTGTCATGAGTTAAATGCGAGTCTAAGCTGCTCCTCGCTCCATCTCTAATTTATAGTAAATCCTAGGAATCTAAGGACAGTAGAAACGAGTGTAGCTGAGGACAACAGGAGAGACTGGAAAATAAGAAAAAACAAACAGCACAAATAAGAAACGAAGAAGACTGGGGGACATTGGCAAGTATGACACATAAAAGGAATCTAGATAATAATAATAATAATAATAATAATAATAATAATAATAATGTGGGCGGCACGGTGGTGTAGTGGTTAGCACTGTCGCCTCATGGCAAGAAGGTCCGGGTTTGAGCCCCGTGGCCGGCGAGGGCCTTTCTGTGTGGAGTTTGCATGTTCTCCCCGTGTCCGTGTGGGTTTCCTCCAGGTGCTCCGGTTTCCCCCACAGTCCAAAGACATGCAGGTTAGGCTAATTGGTGGCTCTAAATCAGGGTGTACCCCGCCTTTCGCCCGTAGTCAGCTGGGATAGGCTCCAGCTTGCCTGCGACCCTGTAGAAGGATAAAGCGGCTAGAGATAATGAGATAATAATAATAATAATAGGGGATACTACAAACTAAGGAAGACATCCATTAGAGCTACAATTAGTAATATGTGTTGTGGTCAGATGATAACAGAATCAAAGTTTTGGAAACTCAAGTTTACCTCCTGTAAAATCTGGAATTGGGCCATTAATAGATCTTTCAATGAAATGATGAGCCAAACATACTTCCAAACGAATAAAAGTCAAAGTAAAGAAACACATTAAGTTTGGCATTTATTCTATTTTGTGTTGTAAATAAAACTATACAATGTCCCTGTATCTTGAGCTCAAAATATCATGTTACATGAGTTGCCCTTGTTATATTCTATTTTTGCTAATTTACATGAAGAATGTTAATAACTCTATGTAAGCTATGAAAAAAGTAACATGCATTAAAAAAAAACAGTGTTACATATTTTTCTAGAAAATGTTCTCATGGACCAGTGGAAACTTGGGGACAGTAAAATAAAATAAAATAAATAAGAATAAAGCAAAACATGGGAAACTAGGAAATGAGAAGTAGATTTTTTTTCCACCATCACAGCCAGCTGGTTATTAGAAATGAAATCTTTCCCAGCCGTGTATGCCATGGTTACTACACTTCACTGTGATGACATACACATCATTTTAAATTAAGGAGAATGACCTGTTCTACGGGCAGCACGGTGGTGTAGTGGTTAACGCTGTTGCCTCACAGCAAGAAGGTCCCGGGTTCGAGCCCAGCAGCTGGCGAGGGCCTTTCTGTGTGGAGTTTGCATGTTCTCCCTGTGTCCGCGTGGGTTTCCTCCGGGTGCTCCGGTTTCCCCCACAGTCCAAAGACATGCAGGTTAGGTTAACTGGTGGCTCTAAATCAGGGGTGTCCAAACTGATCCATAAAGGGCAGTGTGGCTGCAGGTTTTCATTCCAGCCATGCAGCAGCACACCTGACTTGGCTCATTCAATCAACTGAACTGTCTTCACACAGTCAAATACTTGCAGCCACACCCACCCTTGATTAAAGGGTGGGTGTGTCAGTTGATTGAATAAGCCAAATGAGGTGTGCTGCTGCATGGCTGGAATGAAAACCTGCAGCCACATGGCCCTTTATGGATCACTTTGGACACCCCTGCTCTAAATTGACCATAGGTGTGAGTGTGAATGGTTGTTTGTCTCTATGTGTCAGCCCTGCGATGACTTAGCGACTTGTCCAGGGTGAACCCCGCCTCTCGCCCATAGTCAGCTGGGATAGGCTCCAGCTTGCCTGCGACCCTGTAGAACAGGATAAGCGGCTACAGATAATGGATGGATGGACCTGTTCTATGAACACAGCACCATCTTCAGGCTACAGAAGGAAACTACACAGATTCCAATAGACCAGTGAAGTGGCCCACATCATGAGTATTAGTTGACAATTATAGAATAAAAGAAAAAAAACCTGCCCAATTAACTTAGTTAACAAATTACCATTTAAATGTTTTGGAATGGCCTAGTCAAAGTCCAGACCTCAATCCAATTGAAAATCTGTGGCATAACTTGAAGATTGCTGTACACCAACGCAACCCATCAAACTTGAAGGAGTTGAAGCAGTTTTGCCTTGAGGAATGGGCAAAAATCCCAGTGGCTAGATGTGCTAAGCTAATAGAGACATACCCCAAGAGACTTGCAGCTATAACTGCAGCAAAAGGTGGCTCTACAAAGTATTGACTATTTTTTGGTGGGGGGGGGTGAATACCTATGCACACAGATTTCTGGGGGTTTTTTCCATCTTAATCATTGTTTATGTCACAATAAAACAACAATTTTCACCTTTAAATTTGTAGGCATGTTGTGTAAATCAAACGGTGTTAACCATCCAAAAATCCATTTTAATTCCAGCTTGTAATGCAACAAAACACGACAAACACCAAGGGGGATGAATACTTTTGCAAGACACTGTATGAACAGACGTCTGGTACATCTCAATCCAAATACTGATGGTAGCCCTCCATTTTATTCTTAATTGGAGTGACTTTTTTTTATCAATGCAGTTCATTTGAAGTTCTTTAGACTAACATAACATGCTTATGTTTGCATCTTTCATCTCAAACTTGGTTGTTTTTGTACACAAAACAGTAATTTTTTGGCAGTAGCTCTTTCACAATCTAGCAAGTTTACCCAAAGCAAGTGCTGGATGAAATCAAAGCCCTCAGATCTGACTGCTCCTGTGGCCCAGATAACATACCGTGCAAGATTATTAAACTCGTTGCTGATCACATTGCCTCTCCTCTTACTCATGTTATCAACACACGTATTTCATTAGATAATTTCCCAAAGCCATGGAAAACCGCACAGATCAGCCCCGTTCCCAAAGTAGAAGACCCCACGGAGGAAAGCGACTTTCGTCCCATTTCCATCCTGCCTGTGCTGTCCAAGGTGTATGAAAAGCTTGTTCTGTGCCAGATGACTAACTTTCTCACGAATAACGCAATTCTAGAGCCTAATATCAGTGCGTAGCGCAAGGGTCACATAACAACAACAGCAATGTTGGCGATACGAGATGACATTCTCACAGCAATGAAGAAAGGGGAAATCACGCTTGCTGTCATGGCCGACTTTAGCAAGGCCTTCAACACTGTGGCTTACGAGACTGTTCTCTGTAAACTTTGTAGGTTCGGCTTTTCTAAACCAGCATTGAAGTGGATTCTCAGCTATCTTTCTGAGCGCTGACAATACGTTCAAATTGATGATCGGAAATCAGAGGAGTTTGCAGTTACATTTGGCGTCCCTCAAGGATCCATCCTCAGGCCTGTCCTCTTTAATCTCTATGTCAATGACCTCTCCTTCAGGCTCCCTGGGACAGTTACGTGTCATCAATACGCTGACAACACCACCTTCTACTCACATTGTAAACCATCTTCCCTAAATCAATGTTATGAAGAGATGCAGGGAGCTATTGACAAGCTAAGCAACTGGTCTTCGGACTCAAATCTTGTGTTAAACACAGAAAAAAACAAATGCATGCTTTTCTCTATGCAGCAGATGTCGCGAGTACATGGACTACATGACATCGACAACAAACTTTTTTCCAATGGTAGAGAGCTTGAATGACTACAGCAAATGAAGCTCCTAGGAACACATGTTCACCAGCACCTTTTATGGACAGATCATGTCAACAAGGTAACTGCATCGTGCTATGTTACCCTTTCAGTGCTACGCAAGCTGAAGAATATCGCCCCTTTCTCGGTGAGGAAACAACTCACAGAATGCCTTATCCTCAGCAAACCTGATTACAATGATGTTGTGTACCACCCTATTCCTGCCTATTTGATCAAGAGACTACAGCGAGTACAGCTAGCGACTGCTGGATTTGTTCTTCGGCATTATGTCAACATCAGGGACATAATCCAGTTAAAATGGCTTCCTACTGAAGACCGAAGGGACTATCATCTAATGTGCCTCGCAAATAAGGTGCTGTATTCTTTGGACTGGCCATCCTATCTTCCACTATAACGCCGCCTCGTCGACTGAGTACTAAGATCATCAGACGCTCTATGCTTAACTGTTCCTAAGGCTGAAGGAACTTTCCAGCATTCCTGTGCCAAAGTTTTTAATGCCTTACCAAGCGAAACGAAAAACACTGTAGAGAGGGGACCTTTCCTTAGGAAAACCAAGGCGTATTTTCTTGACGCTTCCTTGAATAGGCAGTAATACCTTTACTATATTCTGTAGTTTTATGGGGTTTTTTAATGTTTTTTGTTTATTTTCTATTATAGTTTTCTATTACCTATGATATTTTTATATAGTATTTTATATTGTATTTATACAGTATTTTTATAGTATTTTATATAGTTATATAGATTTGACTGGATTTTCTGAATGAAGAGCCAAAATTTTATTTGGAAAGCCAAAACTAAACCACTAACTAACTAACTAACTAAAAATAACATGAACTTTTTATAGCCCTGTGTGAATTCCCATCGCCGGGTCCCCCTGTCAGTCAGTCAGAATCATTAGTCTTCAGTCTGATGCAGATTGTCCTACGTTAGTTGGCCCAAGGTGTAGAGTTTTGCTCTTAGGTCCAAAATGCATAATTGGACAACTACTTTAAATAAATAAATGCCTTCTCCTTGATCCCTGGACAAGTTTACCCAATTGAAACTACAGTCAGACCATATTATACAACTTGTGTATTTGAATTACACCCACTAGGTTTGTGAGATTGTGTCCAATATGCCATTGTCTTGTCAAGCCCCCGAACTATCAAGAACTGATGATAGTTTCACAGGTAGCTTTGGCGGTGTGTAGGCTGCTGAGGAGGGAAAAGAAAAGAGCACAGTCAGACATAGGCTGCATTCAAATCAGGGAAAATTCTATCTCAGGAATGCATCTAATAAGACAACAAGGCATCAAGAACCATTCGGAACTGATTGAACTCTTGTTTCCTGTCCTGTAAGATGCCTTCAAACAGCCCCCAGAATGTTCTTTTTTGAAGGTAGCATTGATGTATCATCAATGTTGCCTGTTAACCATAAGTCTGTATGGCAAGTCCCTCAAGCAGTGGAAAAAAATAAAAAAGGTGGCAGACCAAACTTCACAGAAAAGTGAACTTGTTTACAAAATGTATATTTTTGTTTTTTTTCACTTACATTTTTGAAAGGTTACCAAGAAATAAATATCTTATAACCTCATGACTGTAACCAACTCAATTTATTTGATATGATTAGGTAATGTTAGCATGTTAGTTACACAAACATGCTGATGTCACACAGGAGCGCAGGTGGCCAAGTGGTTAGAGCGCTTGACCGCTAAGCGAACGGTCCCTGGTTCGAGCCTCGGCTCGACGGGGATCTGGGGCTCGCTCCCTGTCCATCCAGCAGTGAATGGGGACCTGGTGGAAACACTGGGGAAGTTAAAGGCGGCGAGGAAAGGAACTGGCCACCCTACCTCACTATGCCGATGGCCCAGGACAAGTGCGCTCTCTAACAGGCACTCCCCCAATGTACAAATTGTATATGGTACTCCCCTTTTTTTTTATGTCACACATTACCATAAATGCTATCCTGACATGTTTTTCAAAATGAATGTTTTTAGATGTCTCAAGGAAATTGAAACGAATGCAACTGGACTTGGTTTTAAGTCTTTGAAGACATTTCATCTCTCATCCAAGAGGCTTCATCAGTTCACTTCTTCAGACTGGGCTCATCTGACCAGTTGGTGTGAGGACCCAGGTATTTAACCTCTGTGGAATCATTCCTAAGGCCATTGATGTCATTGTTTTTTTTAGTGCTCCAGGGTGTGATAAAGTCTTTGGAGTCAACTTCATTAATGCTTTAATCTGTTGTAATGACAGTCATTTGGGGTCATTAGAGTTGCTAGAGTCACATGAACAACTGTTGTTCTTGGAGGCTAAGATGTGAAATCTCCTGGGTAGGGATGAAAGGACAGCATTGTAAGTGGGACATAGATGGTGTCGCAGACCTCCTCCTGTGTTGAGGGAAGGTTTTTCTAATTTCACATATGGCCCTTTTCCACTACCCTTTTTCAGCTCACTTCAGCCCGACACGGCTCGCGTTTTGACTACCTCAGAACAGCACGACTCAGCTCGCTTCAGCCCTACTCAGCTCCAAAAACTCGCACGGTTTTGGAGTGGGGCTGAAGTGAGCCAAACCAAGCCGAGTGGGGCTAGGGGCATGAGGAGACACTCCCCTGTGCACTGATTGGTGAGGAGGAGTGTCCTCACATGCCCACACACGCCCCTCAAGCATGCTGGGATCTGTAAACACCGTAAACCCGGAAGAAGAAGAATTACAAGAATTTCTGAAGCCTTATGTGCCTCGCCTCATCTATACGCTCTTGCCAGTATCTGTTGGTGTTGTCGGTGACAACAAGCCACAGCACCAAGACCAGCAACACTAACGACTCCATGTCCTCCATGTTTATTGTTTACTATCCGGGTCGTGAGACTACCGCTTAAAAGGTCACTGATGTCACTGTTTGCGCCGCCTAACGACATCATGTGACGTCCACCCACTTTCGCTAACTCCACCCAATGTGTCCACCCACTTCCAGCCAGCACAGTTCAGCGCGGTTGTAGTCGAAATGCAACTCCAACAGCCCCACTCAGCTCAACTCAGCCCAACTCAGCACGGCACGGCTCAGCCCAACTCAGCCGCGTTGGTAGTGGAAAAGCAGCAAAAGATTGCTTCCTTTACTCCTCTTTCAAACCATCTGTCCTCCCTGTCCAAAATGTGTACATTGCTATCCTCAAAGGAGTATGCCTTCTCCTTTAGGTGTAAATAGACAGCAGGATCTTGGCATGAAGAGCTGTCCCTCCTGTGTTGGGCCATACGGTACGTTTGTTTAGTTTCATCAATATACAGGTCTGAGCATTCCTCACTGCACTGGACAGCATACACCAGGTTTCTTTTCTGGGTGTGTGGTGTACTAGTCTTTGTCCAAGTGTGTTACTGGGTTTGAAAAATACAGGGATGCGGTGCTTGTTGAAGATCCTCCTGAGTTTCTCAGATACCTCAGACACATGCAGGATAACGATGCTCTTGCCCTTGTTGTGCTTCTTCTCATCATCCACAGTGTTGGTGTTCTTTCTGGAATGTGTTGCCATTTTCACAAAGGTCCAACTGGGGTAACCACAGGTTTTAAGGGCCTCCCTCAAATGTTTGTGCACTTCCTCTTGGGCCTGAGTGTTGGTGGATATGTTATCAGCCCTGTGTTGTAGGGTTCTGTTAACACCTAGCTTGTGTTCCAGTGGGTGGTGTGAGTCAAAAAGTAGGTATTGGTCTGTGTGTTGGGGTTTCCTGTATACCCCAATGTGGACGTCACAGTCTAAGAATGGCAAACTATTATCCTTCACATCTTCCCTGGTGAACTTGATGTTTCTGTCCACTGATGTTTCTTTACAGACATGTTCTTAGAAGATTCTTTCTGTCAGGAATGGCGAGCTGAGGTGAAGTGAGGACCCAAGAGCAGACTCAGAAAACAGGCAGTGTAAAGAGAAAACTTCTTTAATGAAGTAGATGGCAGAAAGGCAAAAGGTACAGTAGGGCTCAGGCAAAAATCGGTAGTCAAAAAACAGGCCAGGAGGTCAAAAACACAGAGGAGCAGGTAGACACAATCAGGGACAAAAACAGGACAGAAAAATCTTCACAAAAACTGATGAACACAGGGACAAGGGAAATCCAGGCAGAGGTAGCAAAGGACACAATTCAAAAGAACAGGCAGGCAAAAACAGGGACAAAAGCTGGACAGAAAAACTTGACAAAAAACAAGGAAAAATTCAGGCAGGGGGAATCAAGAAGACACAACACCAATGAGCTGTAGTGAGGCAAGGAAAGTCTACAAGAGACAGTCTGGCAAATGGAGTAGCTCCAAACAGTTCTTAAAAAGCCCTGGCTGATGGGAGAGGAGTGGTAGCAGGTGTGGGAGTGCCACTTCAGGAAATGGCCTTCAGCAAGGCAGGACTAAATTCCTGTCCTGGAGCCAGCCTGGAGCCAGCATGGAAGTCCCACAATCTAAGGCATGGATGGACTGGACTGGACTGTGACAGTACCCCCCCCCCCTTCAACGGGTGCCTCCAGGTGCCTTAGAAAGTGCCTCAGGGTGTTGTTGGTGGAAGTTCGTGATGAGGGTGGGATCCATGATGAACCTGGCAGGAACCTAGCTCCTCTCCTCAGGACCATATCCCTCCCAATCAACCAGGTACTGGAGTCCTCTACCTCGGCATCATACCTTCAGCAACCTCCTGACAGTGAAGACCTCACCACCATCTATGAACCTGGGAGGAGGAGGGGGTTTGCAGGGTGGGGACAGGGAACTGGAGACAAGGGGTTTGACTTGGGAGACATGGAAAGTTGGGTGAATACGGCACATGGTTATGGGCAGAGACAGTCTGTTACAGAGTAAGGATTAATTACCTTGGAGATGGGGAAAGGTCCTACGAATCTGGGAGCCAACTTGCAGGAGACCATCTTGAGGGGCAAGTGGCAAGTGGAGAGCATTACCCGCTGCCCCACCCAATAGATGGAAGCTGCCGAGTGGTGTTTGTCGGCTTGCTCTTTAAACACCTTGACAGAACATAGGAGGTTTTTCCTGATCAATGCCCATGTTCTCCTGCAGCGGCACACAAACATCTGGGCAGAGGGCACGCCAACTTCTTCTTCTTGGATGGGGAAGAGTGGTGGAGAGCACTGGAAGGGGGAAAGACCTGTAGCAGAGGTGGGTAAGGAGTTGTGAGCATATTCTACCCAAGGAAGGGTCTTGCTCCAGGAGGCAGTATCCTTGGACACCATGCACCTGAGAGCCACTTCCAGCTCCTAGTTGGCCCGTTCCATCTGTCCATTGGTCTGAGGGTGAAAACCTGAAGGCAGACTGTGAGAATCACCAATGAGTTTACAGAAAGCCTTCCAGAATTGGGCAGAAAACTGGGGTCCATGGTCTGATACGATGTCTGAGGGGAGTCCATGTAGGCAGAAAACATGGAGTATCAGCAATTCGGCAGTCTCCTTGGCAGTGGGAAGCTTGGGCAGAGGGATAAAATGAACAGCTTTAGAAAAATGGTCAACAACAGTGAGGATACAAGTATTACCACCTGAATTGGGGAGTCCTGTGATGAAATCCAGGGCTATGTGTGACCAGGGCCGGTGGGGAACAGGAAGGCGTCTCAGCAGGCCGGCAGGGGGTCTGTTGCCAGTCTTGTTCCTGGCACAGATGTCGCAAGCTGCTACAAACTTCTGGATGTCTTCCTTGATGGATGGCCACCAAAAGCGTTGTCAGATGAGTGCCAAAGTCTGGGCTGCTCCTGGTTGGCATGCCATTCTGGAACCATGACCCCACTGCAACACCTGTGCCCTCACAGAAACAGGAACGAAAAGATGGTTAGGAGGTGCATTACTGGGCCCTGGGTCCTGCTCATGGGCCTCCTGGACCAGGGTTTCCACCTCTAACAGAGTGGCCCCCACCAGGCACCATGGAGGGAGGATGGTCTCAGGGGAAGTCGATTCCTCCTGGAGGGGAGAAAACATTCTGGACAAGGCATTGGCCTTACCATTCTTAGAACCTGGGTGGAAGGAAAGTGTGAACTTGAAGTGAGAAAAGAAGAGAGACCATCGGGCCTGATGAGAATTGAGACACTTGGCAGTCCTGAGGTATTTGAGGTTCTTGTGATCTGTCCATACGATGAAGGGAAGGTCTGACCCCTCCAACTAATGTCTCCATTCTTCCAAGGCCAGTTTAACCCTTTGGTGACTGACCCCTTGAAAATCGTTCCTCCAGGAACGATGACATTTCAGTTGTCAAGACAACAGACAAACTAAAATACAAGAGCATTTTGTTTTGTGCACAAGAGCATTGTGACGTATCTTTCTGTTTTGTATTTTAGTTTTTCCGTTGTCTTGACAACTGAAACATCATCGTTCCTGGAGGAACGATTTTCAAGGGGTCAGTCACCAAAGGGTTAAAGGCCAACAGTTCCCTATTGCCAACGTCATAGTTTCTCTCAGAGGGGGAAAGCCGATGAGAAAAGAAGGAGCAAGGATGAATCTTCTTGTCACTAGCCGATCTTTGGGACAATATGGCCCCCACCCCTGACTCCAAAGCATCAACCTCAACCATAAACTGCCGGGACAGATCTGGAATGGTGAGTATAGGTGCTGACGTGAACCTTCGTTTGAGCTCAGAGAACACCTTCTCAGACCCTTCCTCCCAGCTGAAAGGGACCTTGGTGGGAGTTAGAGCCATGAGAGGCCCAGCCACCATACTAAAGTTCCTGATGAATCGCCTGTAGAAATTCACAAACCCAAGAAACCGCTGGAGTTCTCACCGAGAGGACAGGGTGGGCCAGTCAGCAACTGCCTTGAGTTTCAGGGGGTCCATCTGAATATGTGCGGGGGAGATAATGAAACCCAGAAAGGAGACAGAACTTCTATGGGACTCACATTTCTCAGCCTTAACAAAGAGTTAATTTTCCAGGAGTCGCTGAAGGACCTGCCTGACGTTGATGTGGTGTTCATCAAGGGAGCGGGAAAAAATCAATATATTGTCCAGATAAACAAAAACATTAAGGTAGTCCCTCAGGACATCATTAACGAGGGCCTGGAAAACCTCGAGAGCGTTAGTCAGGCCGAACGGAATCACGAGATATTCATAGTGGCCCGTGGGGGGTGTTGAACGCCGTCTTCCATTCATCCCCTTCCCTGATCCTCACAAGGTGGTAAGCATTATGCAGGTCTAGCTTGGTGAAAATCTGGGCTCCCTGGAATAACTCAAATGCCGTAGACATGAGAGGTAGGGGGTAACGGTTCTTGATGGTGATGTCATTTAGCCCACGGTAATCAATGCAAGGGCACAAGGATTTGTCCTTCTTCTTCACAAAAAAGAATCCTGTCCCTGCAGGAGAAGAGGAGAGACAAATAATTCCAGCTGCTAAGGACTCAGTGATGTATTTATCCATGGCTTGCCTTTCAAAAGGAAAGAGAGAGTGAAGTCGCCCCTTAGGTGGTGTAGTCCCAGGGAGAAGGTCAATTCCACAGTCATAGGGCCTATGGGGAGGAAGGGAAACAGCTTGAGACTTGCTGAACGCAGATTTTAAGTCATTGTACTCGGGAGGCATGTTAGAGAAGTCAGGATATTCACCAATGGTGGGCTGGAGCAGCTCGGTGTGAGGGAGGGCAGATCTCAGGCATGACGATAAACAGAATTGACTCCATCCTAAAATGTTGTTGTTAGTCCAGTTGACATGGGGGTTATGTAGAGTTAGCCAGGGCAGACCAAGAACTATGGGCACAAGGGGATTACTCATGACAAAAAACTGGATGGATTCAGAGTGGTTGCCAGAAATTCTTAAGGTGATCGGGGCTGTTTTTATGGGTGATGGTGGTCAGATCAGTACCGTTAAGGGTCAGGACAGTGAGGGACAGCTTCAGAGCCAGTAGTGGAATCCCCAGGCGCTTGGCAGTGGTTGAGTAGATCAGGTTTCTGTCAGCCCCTGAATCAATGAGTGCCTGGAGGTCGTGGGGCTGATTGCCATGGATAATGACCACTGGGAGTAGCAGTCAATCAGTAGGGGGCTGATTCTGGACATTGCCCACCAGGGACCCTAAACTCACTGGTGGGCTCTTCCTTTTAAAGGGCAAGATTGGCAAAAATGCCCCAGCTGTCCACAATAAAAACATGCCCTAATATCCCGATGGCGCTGTTGTTCCTCAGGTGAGATGCGGACTCGGTCTACCTGCATTGGCTCAGCGGAAGGAATGGGAGGCTGAGGGGGAGCAAGACTAGTCCGAGTTCTCTCCTTCACCCGCTGTCTGATCCGGGAGTCAATATGACTGGCAAGGTCCAAGAGACTGGGGAGATCAGGTGGCAGTTCTCGTAAGACCAGCTCATCCTTGAAGGAGTCTGACAGTCCATTCAAAAATGCATCAAACAAGGCACTCTCATTCCAGCCACAAGATGCCGCCAAAGTGCGAAACTCAATTGCATAGTCAAAAGCGGACCGGGCACCCTGCCGCAGCCCCATGATTTCTCTTACTGCCTCTCTGCCAGACAGAGAGTGATCAAAGGTTCGCCTCATCTCCTCTGTGAAATTCTTGAAGCTGGCGCAGCATGGTGCATTGACATCCCACATAGCTGTTCCCCAATCCCTAGCTTTGCCAGTGAGGAGAGTGATGGTGTAGGCCACTCGGGAACGCTCTGTAGGGAAGGCCAGTGGTGCTCAAGGGTTAGCGAGCATTGAGATAAAAATGATCTACAGGTACCTGGTTCTCCGTCATATGGCTGTGGGGCAGGAAGTCTCGGCTCTCTAAAGAGAGCTGGAGCAGGAGCTGGAGGAGCGGTAGGTGGAGAGGGTTGTGTAGGAGCTGACGTTACTTGAAGCTGTTGTAGCTGAGTGGCAAGAAGATTGAGAGTGTCAGAGATGGCGACAAGGTTTTGATTCACCTGTTGGATGTCCTGTTGGTGGGTCCCAAGGAGAGCTCCCTGTTTCTGCACCGCTGCTCATAGCTGGGCGAAATCTGCTGGGTCCATGTTGGCCAGACTGTGCTGTCAGGAATGGCAAGCTGAGGTGAAGTGAGGACCCAAGAGCAGACTCAGAAAACAGGCAGTGTAAAGAGAAAAATTCTTTAATGAAGTAGATGGCAGAAAGGCAAAGTAGGGCTCAGGCAAAAATCGGTAGTCAAAAAACAGGCCAGGAGGTCAAAAACACAGAGGAGCAGGTAGACACAATCAGGGACAAAAACAAGACAGAAAAATCTCCACAAAAACTGATGAACACAGGGACAAGGGAAATCCAGGCAGAGGTAGCAAAGGATACAATTCAAAAGAACAGGCAGGCAAAAACAGGGACAAAAACTGGACAGAAAAACTTGACAAAACCAAGGCAAAATTCAGGCAGGGGGAATCAAGAAGACAATACCAATGAGCTGTAGCGAGGCGAGGAAAGTCTACAAGAGACAGTCTGGCAAATGGAGTAGCTCCAAACAGTTCTTAAAAAGCCCTGGCTGATGGGAGAGGAGTGGTAGCAGGTGTGGGAGTGCTGCTTCAGGAAATGGCCTTCAGCAAGGCAGGACTGAATTCCTGTCCTGGATCCGGCATGGAAATCCCACAATCTAAGGCAGGGGTGTTCAAATTGATCCATAAAGGGCCGTGTGGCTGCAGGTTTTCATTCCAGCCATGCAGCAGCACACCTGACTTGGCTCATTCAATCAACTGAACTGTCTTCACACAGTCAAATACTTGCAGCCACACCCACCCTTGATTAAAGGGTGGGTGTGTCAGTTGATTGAATAAGCCAAATCAGGGTGCTGCTGCATGGCTGGAATGAAAACCTGCAGCCACACGGCCCTTTATGGATCAATTTGAACACCCCTGATCTAAGGCATGGATGGACTAGACCGGACTGTGACAGCTTTCAGTCCTGCCTTATGAGACACCTGTCTATTACAGCAGTGAGGCAACAAAGCAGCTCCCTTCTGTTTCAAACACAGCCATACAGTCCATCACAAGCGTTACACATTATTTCATTACAGCGGAAATAAATAACAGATGCTGCTGGTTAATTTAATGAATATTTTGTACAACTCAGTCTTTCATATTAAATGACTTGTAAAAAGTAATTCCAAAACCAATCCATAAATTAAGAGTTAGTGTGCGTGTCTGTGGTAGCTGATGAGCTGCAGTGGCTGAGCTGCATTATTGGACAATTTAGTGCATAGCATCCTTCATGAAGCAGAGAAGACAGAGTAAAGGCAGGAAATCTCCTGCCCTGATGAAAAACCTGCTATTCTGAACACAGCACGAGACCAGTTCACATGAGACATTATCTTTTTTTTTTAATTACAACAGACTACACATGAACAAGATCACTGACTTTTTTCAGAATGATTTTCAGAGTAATATAGAGGAAGTCGGCGACCCATTTGTGCTCTGCCATCATGTGACGCCACCATTACTGTGGGACAAGTCGTAGTGACTTGGTGTGTCTTCTGCTGCCTGCGGACAGTGACAGCATCATGGGTAGCTGGATTGATGACATCAGGTATTTACTGATGAAAGTACCTTATAAGGATGGTGATCTAAACATTATTCAAATTTTACATATTAGTTAAACATCAGTTACAACAATAGCCAGAAATAGAGAATGGAGAAATTTAACTATTACAGACCAGGTACATTTGTTAAAAAATATCAATTTATGTTTTTATAGGTGCTCAAGATTATTTCATTAATCTCCTGGCATATCATGAGGCACTTTTGGTGAACATCTTGGTCCTCAGCATGCGAAGGGAATCGATGTACGGCACATGATCTTAGACAGGGACTTCACTCTTCATGAAGTGTGTATTTCACATTCAGTTTTTTTCCCCAAAGTTGACGTTTGCCACTCCTGTTGGAGCAGCTGAAAACTGCACAGGTTCTTCCTGATTTCCTAGACATCACTGTCAAAAATAACATTACGTAGACAGGTGTAGAAAATTGTACACTTCTGAGGACAGACTGCATTCACACTCACGCTAGTGTTGTAGTACTCAAGACTGGTCTCAAGACCACTTTTTGAAGGTCTTGGTCTCAGACATAGAGGACTCGGGATTTTATTTCAAGACCAGTCAGGACCACCACTGTGGGGATTTCACTAAATTGCATGTGCATTGTCTGATTTATTTGTTAACATCGTTATTGTGATTGGAAGGAAAATGTCCTGCTTCAAATGCAACCAATAACGTGACTCATTGCTAATTTGAAATGCTTCTTCCTGTTAACGGCTGTCACCCCTCCACCACCCCTTCACACATACTGGTCTCGTCCTGCCTTAGTCTTGGTCTTAACTTGGTCTCAATCCCTTGATGTCTTGGTTATGTCTCTGTCTCAATACACTCTGGTCTCGATCATGACTTGGTCTTGGTTTAGATGGTCCTGACTCCAACACTAAGTTACACATATTACAGGGAGATGCCACCACAGTAATGGTAACTTGTTTACATCTGGTACTTCCCCAGATTCATCTATAATCTTCAGTTCTGCCATTTATTTTCTTTTTGACACATAGATATACATTCAGATGTTTCATATTTCATTTAAAACACTCAAACATTATTTTATTGAACATAGCAGTATATACAGAATCAATTTACAGACAGTGTGTGTGTACGCGTTATGTCTCATCATGGGACTGTAAGTATACAGGCTTGGCTTGTTTCCTGAGTCGCTGCTGTGCACGAAGCTTTCTGCCTTTCTGAGTGGCCAAACCCATCGGAGGAAGATATAACTACAGAAAGAGACATTATTATGATTAGTAGTAGTAGTAGTAATAATAGTAGTGAATATTAGAGATTAACTTACTGGTCTGGGGTATGGATTTCTGTAATGCAGTCCTTTCATAAAACACAGAAACACAAAGGTTAAAAACTGCTCACGCATAAATATACAGGTGCGTCTCAAAATATTAAAATATCATGATAAAATTTAATATTTTCCATCGTTATTTAAGAAAATGATAATGTAATATATTCTAGACTCATTACACATCAACTAAAACGTTGCAAGCATTTTTCTATTTTAATTTTGATAATTATGGACTACAGCCAAAACAAAGCAAAACATCTCAAATTATTAGAGTATTTCATTTTGAGTTTGAGTAAAACAGTATAAATCCCATGTATCTCTCAGTCTAGTTCAGTCCACACAACCACAATCATGAGGAAGACTGCTGACTCGACAGTTGACCAGAAGATGATCATCGACACCTTTCACAAAGAGAATAAGCCACAGGTGGTCACTGCTGAAAAGGCTGGCTGGAAAAGGTGCACAAGCAACAGGGATGAGTGCAGCATTGAGAGGATTGTCAAGAAAAGTCGATTCAAGAACTTGGAAGAGCTTCACGAGGAGTGGACTGAGGCTGGTGTTGGTGCATCAAGAGCCACCACACACAGATGTCTTCAGGAAAGGGACTACAACTGTCACATTCCTAATATCAAGCCCCTCCTGAACCAGAGGCAGCATCAGAAGCGTCTTACCTGGGCTAAGGAGAGAAAGAACTGGACTGTTGCTCAGTGGTCCGAAGTTCTCTTTTCAGATGATCGTAAATTTTGCACTTCATTTGGAAATCAAGGTTCTAGAGTCTGGAAGAAGAGAGAAGAGGCACAGAATCCAAGGTGTTTGAAGTCCAGTGTAAAGTTTCCACAGTCTGTGATGATTTGGGGTGCCATGTCATCTGCTGGTGTTGGTCCACTGTGTTTTATCAAGTCCAAAGTCAACGGAGCGTCTACCAGGAGATTTTAGAACACTTCATGCTTTCATCTGCTGACAAGCTTTATGGAGATACCGATTTCCTTTTCCAGCAGGAGTTAGCACCTGCCCACAGTGCCAGAACTACTACCAAATGGTTTGCTGACCCTGATATTACTGTGCTTGACTGGCCAGTTGACTCACCTGACCTGAACCCCAGAGAGAATCTATGGGCTACTGTCAAGAGGAAGATGAGAAACAACCGACCCAAAAATACAGACGAGCTAAAGGCTGCTATCAAAGCAACTTGGGCTTCAGTAGCACCTCAGCAGTGCCACAGGCTGATTGCCTCCATGCCACACCGCATTGATGCAGTAACTCATGGTAAAGGAGTCCCAACCAAGTATTGAGTGTATAAATGAACAGACTTTTCAAAAGTTGGACATTTCTGTATTGTAAATCCTTTTTTGACTGATCTGAGGAAATATGCTGATCATTTGAGATACTGGATTTCTGATTTTCATGAGCTAAAAGCCATAATCATCAAAATTACAACAAAATAAGGCTTGAAATATTTCACTTTCTGTGTAATGAATATAGAATATATGAAAGTTTACCTTTTTTAATTAAGTTGTGAAAAAAATGAACTTTTTCATGATATTCAAAATTGTTTGAGATACGCTAGTAATTCAGTGTTTAAAAGCATTTCAGCATTCATACCTTTTCAGAACACTGTATTTATATAAAACTAAAGCACATTACTTGTATACAGCTTCATAACATTGAAATGCGAGTCTGACTAATTGCTCAAATTACGTGATTAATTCTGTTAACAAACTGGAATGGATTTGACTGGAGCTTTTGGTTTTATGTAATGAATAAACACTGTGTGTTTCACTGTTGTAATGAAATCCAGCAGTGACGGCGTTAATGTTACCCTCCTCAAGTGGATTTTCCTATAACAGCAGGTCCTCGAGTTATTTATTCCTTTTACACCACAGCAAATTGCTAATGATAATAATTTGCAATTATTATTTATAATTTTAAAGAATGAAACATCATACTTATCCATTTATAGTTACATATAACATTCATGAAATAAGTTAATAAGACAAAACAGAAAAACAACAAAAACTCAGCTGCTCATGTTAGTGAGAAACCACAAAGAAGTGTAAACTCCTCTGTCCTGAAGAGTTCAGAAAACTTAGAGTTACAGCTTCACCTCTAACTGTTACACAGCACTGACACTGGAGACTCCTTCCAGAAATGTTCCAGAAACATGTTTCTCCTCACAGAAAACTTCACCATATCGATTATTTAATAACCTTTTTAATCCATTTATTACTAGTAGACCATCCGCTGTAAATATCCCTGTGAATGAGCTGTTGCTATAGAAACAATAACATTAGAACAAGTGTATTAATATATAACAATGGGACGAGCTGAGATACGACACCCCATCCCGGCGGAGCTGAGGAGGAAACCCAGGGGCTGCAAAGCTGGAGCTAAGCTAAAGGCTAGGCTAGCGGACAACCGGCGGCACTACAAACCATCCATTCCCCCCGTTATCATGGGGAATGTGAACTCGCTGCCGAATAAAGTCGACGAGCTTTCCACTCTGAACAACCAGCGGATTTACTGGGAGAGCAGCTTATTTATCTTTACGGAGACATGGCTAACACACCTTGTACCGGATGCTAACGTGGACCTGCGGGGATTCACTACTGTGAGAGCCAACAGAAACACTAACACATGCGGGAAAAGCAAAGGTGGGGGACTCATCATTTATGTTAACAACAGCTGGTGTAACCCGGGACATATCTCCGTAAAGACAGTTTTATGTTGCCCAGACTTGGAGCTGCTAGCCGTTAGCCTGCAGCCATATTATCTGCCAAGGGAGTCCAATCACGTGATCACCATCTGTGTTTACATCCCTCCAAGGGCTGACACAGCCGCTGCATGTGAGAGGATTCACTCTGTCACAGCAAGGCTGCAGACACAGCACCCTGAGGCATTTATCATCATTTCTGGGGACTTTAATCACGCTACTTTGGACTCTACTTTGGCTGCTTTTTACCAGGCTGTGGATTGTCCAACAAGGAACAACATGGCAATTGACTTGCTGTATGCTAATGTGAGGGATGCATACAGAGTCACACCCCTCCCCCCACTTGGGAAGTCTGACCACAACCTGGTTCTTCTACAGCCGAAGTACACCCCCCTGGTTCAAAGGCAGCCTGCAACAACTAGCTCCATCAGGAGGTGGTCCCCTGAAATGGAAGATGCCCTCAGGGACTGTTATGACATCACGGACTGGGATGTGCTGCTTAGCCCACACTGTGAGGACATAGAGGGGCTGACACACTGTCTGACGGATTACCTTAACTTCTGTGCAGACATGGTCTCCCCCGCTAAGACTGTATGGTGTTACCCTAATAACAAACCATGGGTAACACAAGAAGTCAAAGCTGTCCTCAACAGGAAGAAGGCCACCTTCAGGAGCAGGGATAGGGAGGCGATGAAAACAGCACAGCAGGAGGTAAAACGCTGCATGAGGGAAGCTAAGGACAGCTACAGGAGAAAGGTGGAGCAGAAGCTGAAGGAGAACAGCATGAGGGAGGTCTGGGAATGTGTGAAAACCATCACAGGCCACAATACAAAGACCAGAGTTGTTGAGGGGACAGTGGAGAGGGCGAATGAGTTGAATGACTTTTTCAATCGGTTCAACCAGCCCACGTCCCCCCCACCCTCTCCCTCACTGCAGCCATCTCTCCTTCTTCCCTCAACACACCTCCCCCCAGTCATCACAGCAGCCCCCTCCTCCCCCTCCTCCTCACAGACTCCTCCATGCATTACTGCAGACCAGGTCAGAGATCAACTGAGGAAGCTTCACCCCAGGAAAGCAGCAGGCCCAGACAAGGTGTGCCCCCGACTACTGAAGACCTGTGCTGCTTAACTGGGTGAACCACTCCAACGCATCTTCAACCTTAGCCCGCAACTGGGGAGAATGCCCACCCTCTGGAAGACATCATGTATCGTTCCAGTTCCCAAAAAGAATCGGCCCAGCGAGCTGAACAACTTCCGACCGGTGGCACTCACTTCACATCTGATGAGGACGTTGGAGCGGCTCTTCCTCAGACTCCAGGTACAACATGCCCAGGACTGTCTGCAGTTTGTGTACCGGGCATGTGTCGGTGTGGAAGACGCCATCCTCTACCTGCTACACCGAGCCCACTCGCATCTGGATAAGGGAAATGGCACAGTGAGGATCCTTTCTTGGACTTCTCAAGTGCCTTCAACACCATCCAGCCCCTATTGCTTCAGGACAAACTGAACAGGATGCGAGTGGAACCCTGCCTGGTCACCTGGATCTCCAGCTACCTCATTGACAGGCCGCAGTACATCAGGCTGAAGAACATCACGTCTGACACTGTGATTAGCAGCACCAGAGCACCCCAGGGCACGGTGCTGGCCCCTCTTCTCTTCACCCTGTACACCGCAGACTTCTGCTACAACTCGAAGCTGTGTCGCATTCAGAAGTTTGCCGATGACACAGCCATCGTTGGGTGTATCAGTGACGACAGAGAGGAGGAGTATAGGAGCCTGGTGAGGGACTTTGCTGTGTGGTGCAACAGGAACCATCTGCAGCTCAACACCTCGAAGACCAAGGAGCTGGTCATTGACTTTGGGAGGTCCAGACCAAGGTCACAACCAGTTCTGATCGAGGGAGTCGAGGTGGAGGCTGTGGATTCCTACAAATACCTCGGGCTGTGGCTGGACAGCAAGCTGAACTGGACTTGCAACACCAAACACTTATACAGGAAGGGACAGAGCTAGGCTATACTTCCTTAGGAGGCTGCGGTCCTTTAACATCTGCAGGAAACTCCTGTGGATGTTCTATCAGTCTGTGGTCGCCAGTGTCCTGTTTTACACCGTGGTGTGCTGGGGGGGGGGGGGGGGGGGGGGCAGCACATCCAAGAAGGACACATCCAGGCTGGACAAACTGATCAGGTGGGCCAGCTCTGTGGTCGGCATGAAGCTGGACTCTCTGGTGATGGTGGCAGAGAAGAGGTCTATGGACAAACTACTGAACATCATGGACGATGCCAGTCACCCTCTGCACACCGTCATCAGCAACCAGAGGAGCCTGTTCAGTGACAGAATGCTCCTTCCCAAGTGCAGGATGAACAGACTCAAAAACTCCTTTGTCCCTCACGCCATCAGACTGTACAACTCCTCTCTGGGGGGGAGGAGGGGTAACAGGAGGACAGAGGATGGGAAGGAGCAGTAGCCTAGCCTGACAATAAGCAATACCGGACAATGTGCAATATAACGTGCAATATCTCTCCTGCCGCCCCCCCCTTCCTCCCATCTTATTCTTTTTATATTTGTATATGTAAATAATTTATTTTAATTTATCTAGAAGTTTTCTTTATTTATTTTCTCTGTTTATCTGTAATGATGCTGCTGGAATCTTAATTTCCCTGAGGGAACCCTCCCAAAGGGATCAATAAAGTTGTATCTAATCTAATCTAATCTAATCTAATCTAATCTAATCTAATCTAATCTAAGCCTGTGATGTGCTGCTGCACTACAGTCAGAGCTGCTGTTATAGGAAATTAATAAACACCTTCACTTCTGACCAATCAGAGTCCAGAACTCGACAGTATATAGAACTCACAAGTGAAAAGAAAATACACGGAAAAGTGATTAAATCGATAAGCAGGCAGAATAAAATAAATTGATTTCAGTCTTAAAGGAAAACTGAAGGCAAAATTCTATTGATCTCATTTTATTAAATATCGGAATGCATGTTTGATCGCTATTTTGTTGCTGCTATAGCAAGTTATGAGTGTTTGAAATATGCTCGGTAATATATCAGTCCATATGTCAAAGCAATGGCTGTAAACGAGATGCATTGAGACCTGTGCGAGACATCGTAGGACGACGGAAGTAAAACGTACAGCGGAAATCAAAGTGACCAACATCTGCCAACGTTCCCCGTGTCCAAAATCGCTCACTCATTCACTACTCCCTATATAGGGAATTACTATACACTGAGCTCATTGGTAAAATGTAAAAAAGCTTTCGGACACTAGTCCGTCATGCTGGTATTTACGTCATTACTATCGCACAGTTAAAACGTGCCAGATCAGTCGGCTGGTGGGTTTCAAAATAACAAATACATGCGTGTGTTTTTGTGATAAATCCATATTATACTGAGCGCATTTCCCACATTAATCAATACAGAGTACCTGCGGCTTTCAGTTATCTTAAATCAAGGCTGAATACTTTCTTCTTTGCTGCTGCCTTTTATTAAACCAAATTTGAGGTTTTTAATTTGATTTCTTTCAGTACAACCGCAAAAAAAGACGCACTTTCGAACGCTGATGTAATCAAGCCGGAAGTTTAGTTTGTTTTGATAGCCATCAGGAAATTTTGAAAAAGTAGGCAGTAATCGTCATTTAAACTCGTTTTTGTGCAATATTTCATTTGGAAAACAGTTTTCAAAATGGCGGCACTGACACCTGGCTAACGCTTCACGTTTCGAAGTCTTGCACAAGTCTCGTGAAGATCGCGCGGATAAGCGACGCCTGCCGTGGACCAAACGAATTACATTCAGCACGGCTAAAAACCAAATAGGCCGATAACTATAATATTTAATTGCAATTACAATTTGTAGTTGTCAATACGAGTCATGATATAAGGTTACTAAAACCAAAAACGTCATTGAAAAACACGTTAATTAAGTCGTCATTTAAACTCGTTAAATTTAAATTTTAAATGATAGTTCAGTAGTATTAATAAAGACAGCAGTGTGTCACTCACCGATCTCTATTCGAGCCTCACACTCGGCTATACAGTTACTGATTAACACTGGGTCTGTCAGCTGAAAAAACACACACACACACACACACACACACAAATATACGAGTGTTAAATTCAGTTTAATCTGACTCAATCTGAGAAAAATGCTGCTCTCCATCATATTCATACATCACACGTTCCTGAGCATCTGCTCCAGATTTCTGACCTAAACACACACTCCGCACTCCGCCTGCAGCAGCCTGACGTTCATGTGAATTTAACAAGAGGCACAGACGGATCTTCATTAATCACCACACTGCTATCAGCAACACGCCATCTTCAGAACTAAACTACCTTCCTAATGGACAGGAACAAACCATCAGTGGACCAGCATTTTGGGAGTAAGGTGGGAATTCTGAATTAGATAATCTCATCTCATCTCATTATCTGTAGCTGCTTTATCCTGTTCTACAGGGTCGCAGGCAAGCTGGATCCTATCCCAGCTGACTACGGGTGAAAGGCGGGGTTCACCCTGGACAAGTCGCCAGGTCATCACAGGGCTGACACATAGACACAGACAACCATTCACACTCACATTCACACCTACGCTCAATTTAGAGTCACCAGTTAACCTAACCTGCATGTCTTTGGACTGTGGGGGAAACCGGAGCACCCGGAGGAAACCCACGCGGACACGGGGAGAACATGCAAACTCCACACAGAAAGGCCCTCGCCGGCCACGGGGCTCGAACCCGGACCTTCTTGCTGTGAGGCGACAGCGCTAACCACTACACCACCGTGCCGCCGAATTAGATAATAATAATAATAATAATAGATGTTTTAAGGTGCTTATAAACATGCCAACAATTAATATTCTACCCTCCTGGACATTACAGAGTGAGATAGATAATCTTGTAGAGGAAGCCCATGCTATTATGCTATTTTAATTTGGCTCTTAAAATGTTCTTACTTTCTGTTGATACCTTTTGTTTAATTTTTTTCAGTATTTTAATTAACAGTTATTCTCCAAAGATGAAATGAACATCTGGAATTATTATCCATACAGGACACTTTTCCGATGAAATAAAAACGTGTTCTATTCCCTTCTAGCGGGTTTCATTCATTTGGTTCGATAGCATGCAATATTGTTAGCATATTGTTTATCTTACATATATTACATCACTCTACCCAATGGAGAATGAGCGTTGAATATGGTTTAGGCCAAACAAAATAATATATGTTTCCTGTGTTTTCAAAATAGGGTAGGTAGGGAAAAAAAATGTGTTTATCCCAAAAGTTTACGACAAATTTTCTAGGGTAGGTAGGAAAAAGTGAGAAGTTTCCTTTGAAAACTTTTTTTTGCAAAATACTCATTCAAAACTAAACCTAGTCATCAGATATCGTTGATGATATAAGGATGCACTTGTATATAAATTGTTCTAATAATGATGGCGTACTTTCATTTTCCAGGTAAAATGGGAATATTTTGGTGGATGATCTATTTGGTGGTGGCCAGAGTGGTGGTGGTGGTCCAGTACCTACAGTAGATCTATCCCTTCAGTTCTCAACATTTCCAAAATATGTTTTTATATACTAGTGGGGACTTTCATACTTAAAACTGATGTCTTGTGTGTTTATCAAAATTGGGTGCATGCCTAACATCTTGGCCTTAATGACATTATATTTGCTTCATGTTTTTTCTTATTCTGTCTATGAATGCAATGTTCACTTGTGTTGTTCTAATGAATACAGCTGCTCCGTGCCATTTTCTTTTCAAATAAAGAAACTAAATTTCCTATATTTAAGTATCCTATTCTGTTTGCAAATTGTGTTGCAAAATAAATGCAAATGCTTTCATTTTTCAGCCCTGTTAGTCCATGGTTCATACTATTTGCTCTAAGGTTTAAATCAGGAGGAAATCAAGGAACGTATCATTTCACTGACACAAACTCCTCCAAGTTCAGATTTATCATCAATTCAGATATCTTAAGTTGAGTATAGAATAGCATTGGAAGTGTTGAATACCTGATTTATACCCTGAACAAACAGTTCCTTGTGATGTATGCATTTTTTCAATCACTATCTAGCCATATCCACACTAAATTATTTTCCCCGCATGAGACCTCTGCCCTGTCCCCAGCAAACCAGCGCTGCCAGGGCAGGCTTGCCCCGCGCCTCGGGACGAAGAGCCACGGTGCTCGGCTTTAGTTTCGTTTTTCTATCGGCGGCTCCTGCCCGACTTTGGACGCTCGTAACTCGGGCAGGGAAGGTCCCAGCCTCCCCAAACTTGCCAGCCAGCGACCTCTGCCCTGTCCCCAACGAACCAGCGCCGCCAGGGCCAGCTAGCCCTGCGCCTCGGGACGCAACTGGGCGTGTTGGTTGTGAATTTACTCCTGACGGGCCTCGTGTCTTTCGGCAAATACCGAGTGGTTTATATGACATGCCCTAGCGGTTCTCGTTTGACTCGCCAGGTGGCTGCCAAGCAGGTAGGGTCGGGCGCGAGAAATAGTTTGTTTATCGTGGTCATAAACAGTTGAAGGGTTGCAGTGTTTTTACAGGGTCGGTCGGGTAACCAGAAACACATATATTATTTTGTTTGGCCTTATGATACTGCATGGTTGTCAAGACGACATGACATCACACATCAGAGACGTAAAACTTCCGCACTAGCAAGCAACTGGGACAATCTGTAAACAAACATGCTCGCCAGGTTTGCTTCATTGAATACAGAAGATTTTGAGAGAACTTTGGCTGCCAGGTTGCTCTGTTGTGTGGAGCTGTCGATGGTGATTTTAAAAGTACCTCAGTAAATTAAACAGGGAAAATAATACTTAAGTCCTGTAGCGAGCGTGCAGCGTGGAAGAAGAGTCTGGAGACAGAAAGCTTAGTTTCTCAGTCGTTAGCCTGTAGCTCTCCATAGCACTGGCTTGACTGCTTTATTAGCATTCGCTAACTACTGATGAACGCTACACCGGCTGGAAGGTGACTGGACTGCTGCGTTAACAGCACAGAGTCGCAGGTAAGCTTGCATTGGCCTTCGATAATGTTGATACGAAGAGAGTGCATATGTATAATAACAATAATATTGTCTGTTTTTTTCGTGGTCTATCAGATATATTCCCTTCAGCTACTCGTCTCTGACTCGTTCAGTACCATGCTCGCTGAATGGAATATACCTGATAGACCACTCAACACCAGCTAATATTATTTAAATAATAACTGAAATGAAGTCGAGGTTATTATTCACCAATATTCACTGAACCTGAGGCGGATAATTGTTTTAGTATAAATATACAGGTGATTATTTTTTTAAAAATCATATTAAAATTTTTTTCAAACTTCAAAAGATACATGTAAATGTAATAACTTTACGGCGCAGACTTGTGTCACTGATCTACTCCGAGTCACATAAAATACTTTGTTTGAAAATCGATAAAATAAATCCCAACTCCACCTTTGAATAGTTTTAGATCAAACTTCGGCGCATCTTTAGTGCTTTTAGGAACAGCATTCTCTTTCATCATCTGTAATTCTTCCTCACTTACAGTGACGAAGTGATTGAACGCCACTTTGCCGAGTCGCTCGAGGTGATTATCGAGAAATAGTCCAAATCTTTTGACCAATCAGTGCGCTCGATTTCCTATAATCACCTGCATATTTATAGTAAAGAAAATTATTATTATTTCTTCTCTGATTTGTGTATATTTCATTTCATTCTGTATTTGTGTACTTTTTAACTGTTGACACTTTTTGTACTTTTGTTTAGTATATTTGGTTTATTTATTTGTGCCCTATTAGTGCAGCGGTGGCACGGTGGTGTAGTAGTTATCACTGTCGCCTCACAGCAAGAAGGTTCTGGGTTTGAGTCCAGTGACCGACGGGGCTTTCTGTGCGGAGTTTGCATGTTCTCCCCGTGTCCGCGTGGGTTTCCTCCGGGTGCTCCGGTTTCCCCCACAGTCCAAAGACATGCAGGTTAGGTTAACTGGTGACTCTAAATTGACCGTAGGTGTGAATGTGAGTGTGAATGGTTGAGAGGAGAAAACCTCTATAATAATCCAGTAGAAGGCAACAGGAAACCACGACTGTAATGTTCCCAGAGACTTTGATGGCTGAAGCCGTCAGAGCACCACGTCACTGTAGTGATATGCCAGAATGGATGGATTAGTGCAGTACTGTGTTCATGAATAATTCAAAATGAAACAGGGAGCACTTTTCGCTCCCCACAGCCTGAGCCTGTTCCCTGAGGATCCACCAGAGGGCAGTGTGGTTTTAATTTAAACAGACTGCTGCTCCAGTGTGCACAGGAATGAGGAGTGGTTTTTATTGGCCTTTGTTCTGTTCTGCTCTACTCTCTCAACGAATCAGTGTTTACACTACAAACATATACATAATACACAATCAACTCTGGACTGGATACTTTAATAGCAGCATACTTTAGCAGTCCGACACGCTGAGACACTGACCTGATGTTCACCACAGATACTGAAATTTCAATGACTTCATGTAGGAATTCTGACCATTCAAATAAATTCTGGCTTTTTTCACCGAGTCCCATCATTTGACTCATCTCACCAGTAAGAGTCGACTCTTCCGGCTCCCAAATGGATCATTTCTGATTTTTATAAACGATAGGGAAGGTCTGAAACTGGTCAGAAGAGCTGATTTACGGAATAAAAGAAATATCAAAGGTTACGTTGACCCTGAGCAGGGTAAAGTGCTTCCTGAAGATGACTACTTGACTGAACTGATGTCAAAATGAGGTTTCCATGGTAACATATTGATTAAATGACACTGTAAGAGTAACGGCCTTGCCCAAATCTACAAGTCAACAGCAATCAAAGCACAGACTCGATGAAACAGCTGACTCAAAGAGCTGACTCGATCTAATTACAACTTAAACAAAGAGCCAACTCATTTAGTGAGTCAACTTCATCTCTGACCCTGTGTGTGTGTGTGAGAGAGAGAGAGACGTACGTGTTGGTTCTGTCTGAACAGAGAACGTGCCTCCTGTGTGATATATTTACTCTCAGCTTCTGTATCACGTGTGAGTCCTGACTGAGCCTGCCAGCTGCGAGCGATCCGAAGAACTCGCCAATACAGAGCCAGAACCTCTGCACGCCTCAACGCCATCACCTTCAGCTACTACACACGAGGGAGAGAAACACACACACACACACACACACACACACACAGAGCAGCTGAGTTACGAATGGACTGTTCTCTGTGTCCCTCTTCGTTCCTGTTTCTGAATGAGGAGACAATGAAGTCCTCTCAAGCCCAATGATCTCAGTCGAACATGTTTTTTCCTAAGTATTGTACTTTTATGAGCTAATGTAGGTTACAAGTAATGACATGATACGGTCTCTGGTGAAGCCTGGTGCACGAACTGTTCGTCCCACAGTGTGTTCTGGTCCTCAGCTCGCTTCGTGGATGTGTTCAGTGTCTGAAACAGAGGGGATTTCTGACACTGTATGACCCACTGTGATCTACAAACATGAACAAAAAATGGCATCATGATATACTAGATGAAACTGGGAAAAAAATTATTTAAAAAGCCCTTTCACACAGCTGACTGTACTCACTTGTTAGTGAAAAATCTGTGCTGTTTATATGCCAGTGATTTTGTTCAATCCCTCCTGCAATGCTGACATTTACATTAAATTATCATTTATTATGAGCGAAGAAAATTAGCAATCCAATTTTCTTGATATTTAAAATTATTATATTTTGTAGTATTTTAAACACCAGGCAGATGT
The DNA here is from genome assembly GCF_027579695.1 of Neoarius graeffei. NCBI lineage: Eukaryota > Metazoa > Chordata > Actinopteri > Siluriformes > Ariidae > Neoarius > Neoarius graeffei. Next base: position 111,186,823 of record NC_083573.1, on the reverse strand, counting down.
TTTATTTTTCATTTATTTAAATGCAACATAAACCACGTTCTAAATATGATTATAAATAAATAAATTGACATCTGATATACAACCTAGTGATTTATTAAATAAGTAAAACCAAAGAACTGTAACATGCATAAATTGTATTTATTTTTAATAATGTTTGTTTGTTTGTTTATTCCTGCAGTAAGAAGAGCTCTCACCGCTCGTGCCAATGTTATTCCGCTGTCGCAGTGCTGATGACGTCATAACTGTTGGCCCGCTGTATTGGTGTATGTAAAGTATGCGCTGCTCGTGCGCAGCCTCAGTGCTTTGACACCGGCTCTAACTGCGTCACAAATACGCAGGATCCGGATTATTGAACAGTTGATGCGTTTAGAGTCGCAATAACACGATATAATAACTTATTTTAAGTATTAACTCATTTATTTCCCTCCTGCATTATACACAGTCTAAGGTCAGAATATATTCTTACAATAAATTAGTTTTGTGGACTTTACAAAAATATAGTGTAGTGAGAGATTCATACATTTATATTAAACTTATGAAACACTGACAATACTTTAATGTAGATCTGTAGAACTGTAAATTACAGGTAATGCACAAATATCTATCTATCTATCTATCTATCTATCTATCTATCTATCTATCTACACTTTAAATTACATGTCCTTGTAAAATATTTAAGCATAGTGTAGGAATCATACATTTGAAGATACTGAAGGTAAGTTAAGAAGAATTGTTTTTTTTTTATTATTCTGTTAAAAACAGTATTAGTCTTCAGTATTTATATTGCACTTCCAGCAGTCCAAATGGCTTTGCATAAAATATGTATTTTAAGAGTCCATTCATTAAGAATACTACAATCAATAATTTAACTCAGGATCAGACTGAAGGGTTTCTTCTTTCCTGTGGAAATTCACTTCAACAGCACCTTCTGGATTAAACTCCAGCAAAGAGATGATGGAGGAGGGAACATACTGCACATAAACACACAAAGGAATGATCTTTTTTCCTTCTTTTTTAATTTGTTTCTTGTTGGTTAAACTAATTAGATTTTGGATTTTATAAATTTTTATATTAAATATTTAACATTGTGTGTTAATAATAATAATAATAATAATAATAATAATAATAATAATAATAATAACAGTATAGTAAACTTTATTATCCCCGTGAGGGGCAATTTGTTGAACAGCCAGCAGGGAATAAAACACAATGCAACAAAACATACAGCATACAATCACAATGAAAACAAGGTGCACAGATATTACAGGGAGACCCATCATGACAGACTGTTTTTTATGAGGCCATAGTTACAGTGACAAACTTTTAAATCTGTTCGTCCTACATTTTGGTACCAAGTACCGACCACCAGAAGGCAGCAGCCTATATTCAGAGAACAGCGGGTGACTGGGGTCAGCCAGGATAGCTTCTGCTTTCCTGGTGGCTCTAACTCCGTACAAAACAGAGAGCTCCTCAAAGTTGATCCCAGCAATCTTACCACACATTTTAACAATGCTGTTCAACCTGTTCCTGTCTTTCAATGTGAGGGACCCAAACCAGCAAATAAAAGGTTAAAACAGACTCAATAAAACATCTTCATAAAAGAGGTATCCACACTAAAACTTCTCAACTTTGGAGAAAAGTACATGTGCTGGTGGGCCTTTGCACAAACTGCATCAGTGTTTGCCTCAAACGTCAGGTTACTGTCGATGATAGTACCCAAGTATTTGTATTGCTGTACAATTTCGACCGCCTGGCCATGAATAAAAACTGGAATTTGGTGGAGGCTTCTTCCTAAAATCAATAATCATCTCCTTAGTTTTTGAGACATTAATGCTCAGAGATGAGCACTCACACCAATCAATAAAATCACTCACCACTGGACTGTGATTGGTGTCTTGATTGCTGAGAAGCAACACGATCACAGAGTCATCAGCAAATTTAATGATGTGTCTATCAGAACGCTGACTTTTGCACTCATTTGTATATAAAATAAATAAAAGTGGTGAAAGGACACAGCCCTGAGGGGAGCCGGTGGAGGATAAAAGTACGTTGGATAAAACGCCATTAACCTTCACCCTCTGTGGTCGGTCAGTTAAAAAGTCAACTAACCAGCTTACTATACCCTGGTCAAGATTGTGTGTGTTGTTAAGACGATCAGCTAAAACGTGTGGTTGTATACAGTTAAAAGCAGAAGAAAAGTCAATAAAAAGCAAACGAGCAAAAGTATGTACCCCCTCAAGATGGCCCAGTACCAGGTTGAGTAGGGTGTTAACAGCATCACCAACACCCCTCCCCGCTCTGTAGGCCAACCGCAGAGGGTCAAACCTGCTCGGAGTTGTGCCCAACATCTCCGCCTTTACAATCCGCTCAAGAATCTTCATAACAAGAGAAGTGAGCGCAACAGGCCAAAAGTCATTTTGGGATTTTGGTGTTTTAATCTTGGGCGCCGGCACAATAATGGAGTCTTTCACAATAATTGTAACAATTTATTATAAAAACAAAACATTATACATCATATTTATTATAACAATTTGTTAAAAAATACTAAATATTGCATTATAGTGATTTAATAACATATAATTGAGAATTAATATAAAAATTAACATTTAAACAAATTTAAAGAGCTGACTCGTTTAAAGAGCCGATTCGATCAAAGAGTCGACTCCTTCAAAGAGCCGAGTTCAATGAAAGAACCAAAACATTCAGAGAGTCGACTCGTTCAAAGAACCGACTCTTTTAGAGAGTCACCTCGTTTACAAATAACACGTCTGTGTGTTCGAGAGGAGAGTACACACACAAAATATTTATATATCAATCGCAATCATATTCACTCAGTAAATATTTTTCTTTGTAATAATATGACCACGAAATCCTGATGCGTATACCGCGCTGTAAAAGTAAACTCTGTATTTACCGCTGAGCTGAGGGTGAGCTGAGTTTATCTGAGTTGAGTTTAGTTGAGGTGAGCTGAGCTGAGTTGAGTTTATCTGAGCTGAGGTGCTGCAGTGCAGTCGGAAGGACGGAATGAGAGATCCTCTGAAGATCCTCTGAAATCCTCTGAAGATCCTCTGAA